>NW_026705906.1:300000-375532 GCF_029867415.1 Vicia villosa
ATTAGTGAGTGGGTGTTACCGTATCCTTGACGATGGTGGGTCGGTGAGTTGGGTTATCCCAGATTTTGGTACCACATGCATGTAGTTGCATTGCATTAGGCTGTTTTGCTATTATAACATGAATGGAAGATTGTCCAATGTTATAATATGTGTTAATTTGGTTGTTTGCTTACTGATTGTATGGTTTGAATCTGATCATAACTGTGATTGGGTGAATGGCATGTGAAATGATATTTTATTATCTATATCTTATAACATTAGTTAAATGTGAATGAGACTCACCCTTACTGTTGTTATTTTTCAGATTGAGGAGTAGCTCTCGTACTTGGTGAGGATTAGCTCGTCAAGTAGTTCGTTAGAGTCAGTTGGGTCCGTGTCATGCTCTGGTCGTGTAACACTGGGGGCGTCGTTTAGAGTTACTTGTTAAACTCTTTCTATTTTGGGTGGATTTCCTATGTTGGTGTTTTAAGTCTGTGACTTGGCTGTTTGTTATTCAGATGTTAAAGATAATTCCGCTGTGTTAAACATGATGATCTGAATAAATTTGGTTGACGTTCTCTTTTATGGCATGACATGAGTATTATTGTTTAATTATTTGGAAGTTGTAATGCCCTTTTCATGTTTACTCTGATTATTGTTTATTATTTATGCGGGGTATTAGAAGGGTGTTACAAAAGCCACAATTATAGAAGTGTCAACCGAGTGAATCGGAGCGATGCCACAAGCTCAAAAATAAACCAATGTGATTTCTAAAAAAATATATAAGCTTTACATGCGCGGTCGGACTGAAAAAGGTGGATGGTTTGGACACTTTTCGGTTCAAAAAAACGATTTCCGCAGAAAAACCAGAACTGCTCAAAACAGACCCAATAGTGTTCGAAACGAAAATTCGTCCGTGTCGAAAGCTTCGGAACGCCCCAAAACCCCGAGGTACATGTAAAAAAAACTACGATCGAATAAACAGTTCAAGAGTTATGCTAAAAACTCGGTTTATGTACAAAAACGGCCGAATTTCACAACCTGAGATTTTTCCACTAAACTTCCGCCAACTTGGGCACGAATAGTCCTGGATATATTGCAGCTGCCTAATGAAACTCATTTCAAGTGGTGAAATTGGCTAAAAGTGAAAAATCATACAAAATGGCAAATTGTCAAGCTCATGTCCGATTACACAAAGTGTTAGAAACTTGAGAAAATTAAACCCAACAGAAAATTAGCACATGAAAAATATACTAACTAGTAAAACAATTAATGTACAGCAACAACAACAACTATTTCTCATGTCAAGTATTAGTGGAACCAACCAAGTGCCACATAATGTCAAAAGTGAGAAGCTTAGGAACTTGTAGAAAATACTGAGTGTTAGTATACCTTGAACTAGTGCTATGTTAGTATACAAACCTGAATCACATCATCAACAATCATCATCTAATAACAATGTGTCATCAACACTTTAATCACATTTTATCAACAATTATGTCAAGTGTTTTTACCTTGTGCTACAAAAACAATCTATTTCCCACGTTCAACATCTTCACTAACAACAATAACATCTACACTTCCAGAATCATACAAAGTTGCCATTACACTTCAACTATGGACAGAAAAATTCAATGAATAAGTTTCACGAGGTTCTTTTTGTTCCAAGATCACAACAAATATTCACCCCCTTTATAACCAACCTCAACAATTAGCATAATCTTCAACAATCAATAAATAAAAAATTGAATAAACTTCCAGCACTTGTTTTACAATCATCAAGTCTTGTATTTCTCATTCAAACTCTAAATTCAAACATAACAATGGATCACGATCTTTAGCCCTCGGTTACTCTCTACTTCCTACGAATTTCGTTCAAATGAATCGGCTAAAACGGCAACACCACGCAGATTTTCAGCACTGTTAACAAGTAACCTCCCAACAACAATCATTCCAACATTCTTATATCTCAACAATTGTCAACATCCAATTTCATTAAACCACAACTCAACAATCCAACACCTTTTTTCAGCATTATCGTCAACTCTAACTAACAACAATCACGTCAATTTCATGCCATTGTCTACAAGCAAATGAATCGAGAAACCTCACACAAACAATTATACGAACACCTATAGTGCATACTTCTTCATTAACAAACATTATGAACATATCAACAATAACGACTAAGCATCGTTACTAATTGAATTTCAAAGATGATCAAACAACTTCACCTTAATGCTTATCATCAACAATTAATCAACAAGCAATTCAAGAATTAGGTTCAACAAGAATCATCATAATTTCCATTCAAGAATCATGTAACTCAACAATTATCACTTCAGTTCTAATTCCCAATGATTAGTGTTCATGAGCAAATAAGTAAAATCAAGTGGAAGAATTGTTACCGGAATTGAAGTGGTGAATCGGTGTGAGGCAGAAGATAGACTGCGCGTGAGAGGAGGGAGGATACCACGGCTGAGTCAGAAGAGGAGAGAGAGGCCGGCGCGATTTTTCGACGGTGTCGTACTGTGTCCGGCAGTGGTTGGCTGGCGAGCAGTGGTTGGCCGACGGTGTGGTGGTCCACGAACGGTGATGGTAGCGGTGGAGGGAGAAGTGAGAAGGGGATTCGAGTGGTGGTGGTCTGCAACGTGAGGAAGAGGGGTTTCTTTTTGATTTTTCTCTTCTTCCTTTCTCTGTCTTAGTGAAGAGATGAAGTTGTTGTTGAGTTTTTTTTGTTATCACAAAAAAAAAAAAAATGAGAGGAAAATAGAAAAAGAGTTTTCTTTCCTTTATAAAATGTGAGTTTAATTTTTTTGGAATAGGGAGAAAAAATAAGAATTTGTTTATGAGTTTTTTGTGAGAAAAATAAAAACGAAAGTGGAAAATGGAAAGTATGGGAAAAGTTATGAAAAAAAAGAGAATTTAAATTTGGAGTCGAGGGAAAGATACTAGAATGAAAAAAATATTAATTTCGGCTTATTCGGTGCTTAAACGAAGTAGCACTATGATCGGTTGTATAATTCCGACTTTGAGCTTGACGATTGCAAAACCCTTACTATTGGGAGATCATAGGGGAGGTAAGATGATCCGTGAAGCCTCGAACTCTCCTCGTTTAATCAAGAATCCTTTCAAAGAGAAGCTCCTTTTGCCAATATATGAAGAAACAGTTGTGCTAAGAATGTATGTATAAGATTATGACATAAGTAGAATATGCATATGAATGTAAGCCACATAAAGAGGGTAGGACAAATTTGGGGTATGACAGCCCCTAGTAATCATAAACTTAGGACAATACCCCTGATTGATCGGGAAGTATCTTCATACATGTATGAGTGAATGCCCCTGATTGTTCGACGCTCTTAAGAGATTCTTCGAATCTTGACCTGATTTCCCCATATCGTTTGGACAAATCATGTCATGCCCCTTGTATACATTGACTTCTAACCAACTGGGTCAAGTGTATGAGATAATGCTTATGAAGTGGTTTTGTCTATCGGGAGAACTTTTAGTCATTAGTCATACCCTCCACAGATTCTTCCTGATGCTAAACATTTGAAAGTATGTAGAAGAAGATGTTTTAATAACAAAACTTATGAGATGCGATGCATATGTCTGTCTTGAAGTTTTGAAAAACATTTTAATAAAACAGAAGATATAAAAGAGGGATATTTGTAAAACGTGATATCAGCTCAATGTTTATGGTAAACCCTTAGGAGTCAAGATACCTTTTTGATGACAGTATTGTCATACCCCAATTTTTGACCCTAAGATCACACATCATTTGCATACCAATCATCAATCAAGAAGTTTTAACCTAGATCTCTACTTGCAATGTTGTGCTCAATTCATCTGCAAAGGAATCATCGAGCACCCATGTTTTAGTTTGTATATATTCCTTTACTAACCAAAATACCAAAAATATTGCCTTGTGCTCTTGTATGTCTGTGTTTTGTAGGTACCAAGTCAAAATACCCATCAAAGGAGCATTTTTCAACATTTTCACTGTGCAAATCGATTTGCATAAGGTGTAAATCGATTTACACAACTGTTTCTGTACCAGATTTGCTTCTGCCATCAGTGCAAATCGATTTGCATAAGACAGCAATCGATTTGCATAACTGTTTTTGCCCCAGATTTTGCCTTTTTCAGCCATGTAAATAGATTTGCATAATGTGCAAATCGATTGCACCAGCACGAATTTGGAAAAATGAAGGCAAATTTCAGCTTTTTGAAGTGTTGACATCATTTGCAAGCATGGGAAGCATGACTTGGTTCTCACATTTGATTTCCTACATCATCTAATCATGTACCCTCATGTGATTGCATCAAGACCATTGGATTTCATTTTTGGCTCCAAATCACTTTTCCAAGCCTAATTCTATTTTCCAATCCTAACTCCAAGCCACAAAATTTCCCAAGCCTAAGTGCTATAAATTGAGACACTCCCCTCTTCATTTTTCAAGCTTTGATAGCCAAGAAACTTATTGCAAATTCTCTCCTCACCTCTTCCAAACCCATCACTCAAAGCTCTTTCTCTTCCACACAAATTAGTGAGTCACATCTTGAACCTCACTAATTTAGAGCTAAACCTCAACATAAACACTAGTTTTTGCATCAATTGTGAGAGATCAAGGCTTGTGGTTGTGTGTTCTTGAAGAAGATTCAAAGTTTGTGAAGATTTGGTAAAATTCTTGATCCTTTACATGATTCAAGATGTGATCCATTGTTGTTTATGCTTGATGCACCTTTGGTGCTACATTGATGAGATTTGTTTGCTTAATTGATACATTTTCTGTTAGAACAAGATTTGTTCTGATCAATTATCTTAGTTTTGATGATAACAATAATATGAATTTTGCTTAAGATAATATGGTACTCTAATCCAATGCAATTTCCTTTTCAGGGAATATATAAAGAGTACGCATAATTCAGCGCTCAGAAGCTTTGTCTCAAGGATTCAGCATGCAACATCAGAACATGGTCTGGCAAGACATCAGAAGATGGTCGAAGCAGAATCAGAACATGGGTCTATGGAAGCATCAGAAGAACAAGAGAACAGAAGCACTGAAGTTCTGATGGTATCACGCTCAGAAGCACTTCAAGGTCAGAAGATCAGAAGATGCTATGCACCAAGCTGTTTGACTCTGATGATATTCAAACGTTGTATTCACAAACATCAGATCAGAAGAAAGTACAAGTGGCAAGCTACGCTGACTGACAAAAGGAACGTTAAAAGCTATTCTAGGCTACGTCAGTAGACACAGCGTGAACAAGGCTCGAGGTAGTTGACAAAAGCGTATAACATTAAATGCGATGCTGTACGGAACACGCAAAGCATTAAATGCACTCAACGGTCATCTTCTCCAACGCCTATAAATATGAAGTTCTGATGAGAAGCAAGGTTAACGACTCTGCACCAAAACAATTCAAATTAACTTGCTGAAACGCTGTTCAAATCAAAACTCAGAATCTTCATCTTCATCAAAGCTCACTACATTGCTGTTGTAATATATTAGTGAGATTAAGCTAAAACGATTAAGAGAAATATCACAGTTTGTGATTATCGCTTTTAAGAAGCATTTGTAATACTCTTAGAATTGATTACATTAAGTTGTAAGGAACTAGAGTGATCGTGTGGATCAGAATACTCTAGGAAGTCTTAGAAGTGATCTAAGCAGGTTGTAACTAGAGTGATCGTGTGGATCAGTAGACTCTAGAAAAGTCTTAGAGGGTATCTAAGCAGTTGTTCCTGGAGTGATCAGTGTGTGATCAGTAGACTCTGGAAGACTTAGTTGCTGACTAAGTGGAAAACCATTGTAATCCGTGCGATTAGTGGATTAAATCCTCAGTTGAGGTAAATCATCTCTGCGGGGGTGGACTGGAGTAGTTTAGTTAACAACGAACCAGGATAAAAATAACTGTGCATTTATTTTTAACTGTCAAGTTTTAAAGCTACACTTATTCAAACCCCCCCTTTCTAAGTGTTTTTCTATCCTTCAATTGGCATCAGAGCGCCGGTTCTAAGGTGCAAGCACTTAACCGTGTTTAGAAAAGATTCAGGAAGAGAAAAACGCTTCAGTAAAAGATGGTTGATGAAAGTGAAAAGTCTACACCTACACCTGCATCTACATCTGGCTCTGCTGAGCAATACAACGGTAACAATGGTTATACTAGACCGCCGGTATTTGATGGTGAAAACTTTGAATACTGGAAAGATAAACTGGAAAGTTACTTTCTTGGTCTAGATGGTGATCTATGGGATCTTCTGATGGATGGTTACAAACATCCAGTAAATGCAGTGGCGTAAAGCTGACAAGGCAAGAGATGAATGATGATCAGAAAAAGCTATTCAGGAATCATCATAAATGCAGAACTGTTTTGCTGAATGCTATCTCTCATGCTGAGTATGAGAAGATATCTAACAGGGAAACGGCCTATGACATATATGAGTCCTTGAAAATGACTCATGAAGGAAATGCTCAAGTCAAGGAGACTAAAGCTCTAGCTTTAATCCAGAAGTATGAAGCCTTCAAGATGGAGGATGATGAAGACATTGAAAAGATGTTTTCAAGATTTCAAACTCTTACTGCTGGATTGAGAGTTCTTGACAAGGGATACACCAAGGCTGATCATGTAAAGAAGATCATCAGAAGCTTACCCAGAAGATGGGGTCCTATGGTGACTGCATTCAAGATTGCAAAGAATCTGAATGAAGTTTCTCTGGAAGAGCTTATCAGTGCCTTGAGAAGTCATGAAATAGAGCTGGACGCAAATGAGCCTCAAAAGAAAGGTAAGTCTATTGCATTAAAATCAAATATCAAGAAATGCACTAACACTTTTCAGGCTAGAGAAGAAGATCCTGAAGAATCAGAATCTGAAGAAGAAGATGAACTATCCTTGATCTCCAGAAGGCTAAATCAACTCTGGAAGACCAAGCAAAGGAAGTTCAGAGGCTTCAGAAGTTCAAAGAAATTTGAACGTGGAGAATCTTCTGATGACAGAAGATTTGACAAGAAGAAGGTCATGTGCTATGAATGCAATGAGCCTGGACACTTCAAGAATGAATGTCCAAATCTTCAGAAGGAAAATCCCAAGAAGAAGTTTCATAAGAAGAAAGGTCTTATGGCAACCTGGGATGAGTCAGAAGATGATTCAGACTCTGAAGATGAGCAGGCTAACTGTGCGCTGATGGCGACAGAAGATGACGAATCAGAATCTACATCAGAATCAGATTCTGAAGAGGTATTTTTTGAACTTACTAGAGATGAGTTAGTTTCCGGTCTAACTGAACTTCTGGAACTCAAGTCTCAGATTAGTCTCAAATACAAAAAGCTGAAAAAGCTATTTGAATTTGAAACAAAGAAGCTTGAGTTGGAGAATTCTGAATTAAAAGAAAAACTTTTAAAATTATCCAATAATGTTGGATCTCCTTCTGATTCAGAAAAATCCACTCCTAGTCTAAACCATATTCTGAAAGAATATGATTTAAGTTTCAGGAAGTTCTTATCTAGAAGTATTGGCAGAAGTCAGCTAGCTTCTATGATATATGCTGTGTCTGGAAACAAAAGAGTTGGCATTGGTTTTGAGGGTGAAACCCCATACAAACTTGAACCTGTTGATGAAATGAAATTCACATACAAGCCATTGTATGATCAGTTCAAGTATGGCCACTCACATGATATTAGGCACACTTCACATGCTCAAAGTTTTCACATAACACACACCAAAAAGCATGTGACACAACCTAGGAAATATCATGAAACTCACATTAAGAATTATCATGCTGTTCCTCCTATTGCTTACAATGTTAAACCCAAGTTCAATCAGAACTTGAGAAAATCTAACAAGAAAGGACCCAAGAAAATGTGGGTACCTAAGGATAAGATTATTCCTATTGCAGATATCCTTGACTGCAAAAAGGACAAAGCACAACATGTCATGGTACCTGGACTCTGGATGCTCAGACACATGACAGGAAGAAGGTCTATGTTCCAAGACCTGGTGCTTAAGTCTGGAGGAGAAGTCAAGTTTGGAGGAGATCAGAAGGGCAAGATAATTGGCTCTGGAACTATAAAGTCTGGTAACTCTCCTTCCATTTCTAATGTACTTCTTGTAGAAGGATTAACACATAACCTCTTATCTATCAGTCAATTGAGTGACAATGGTTATGATATAATCTTTAATCAAGAGTCTTGCAAGGCTGTAAATCAGAAGGATGGCTCAATCCTATTTACAGGCAAGAGGAAGAACAACATTTATAAGACAGACCTGCAAGATCTTATGAGTCAGAAGGTGACTTGTCTTATGTTTGTTTCTGAAGAGCAGTGGGTCTGGCACAGAAGATTAGGTCATGCTAGTTTGAGAAAGATTTCTCAGATTAACAAACTGAATCTGGTCAGAGGACTCCCTAATCTGAAATTCAAATCAGATGCTCTTTGTGAAGCATGTCAGAAGGGCAAGTTCTCCAAACCTGCATTCAAGTCCAAGAATGTTGTTTCTACCTCAAGGCCATTAGAACTCTTGCACATTGATCTGTTTGGCCCAGTCAAAACAGCATCTGTCAGAGGGAAGAAATATGGATTAGTCATAATAGATGATTATAGCCGCTGGACATGGGTAAAATTCTTGAAACACAAGGATGAGACTCATTCAGTGTTCTTTGATTTCTGCATTCAGATTCAATCTGAAAAAGAGTGTAAAATCATAAAGGTCAGAAGTGATCATGGTGGTGAATTTGAGAACAGATCCTTTGAAGAATTCTTCAAAGAAAATGGTATTGCCCATGATTTCTCTTGTCCTAGAACTCCACAGCAAAATGGGGTTGTAGAACGAAAGAATAGGACTCTGCAAGAAATGGCCAGAACCATGATCAATGAAACCAATATGGCTAAGCATTTCTGGGCAGAAGCAATAAACACTGCATGCTATATTCAGAATAGAATCTCTATCAGACCTATTCTAAATAAGACTCCCTATGAATTGTGGAAGAATAGAAAGCCCAACATTTCATATTTCCATCCTTTTGGATGTGTATGCTTTATTCTGAACACTAAAGATCATCTTGGTAAGTTTGATTCCAAAGCTCAAAAATGTTTCCTTCTTGGATATTCTGAACGCTCAAAAGGCTACAGAGTATACAATACTGAAACATTGATTGTAGAAGAATCAATCAATATCAGGTTTGATGATAAGCTTGGTTCTGAAAAACCATAGCAGTTTGATAATTTTGGAGATTGTGATATTGACATATCAGAAGTTGTTGAGCCAAGAAGCAACGCATCAGAAGCAGAGCTTCCCAGAAGCAAAGAATCTGAAGATCAAGTATCAGCTTCTCTGGAGAACCTAAACATTTCTGAAGAACCATCTGTCAGAAGATCATCCAGACTCATCTCTGGTCATTCAGAAGATGTCATTCTTGGAAAGAAGGATGATCCAATCAGAACAAGAGCATTCCTTAAGAACAATGCAGATTGTCAATTAGGTCTTGTATCTTTGATCGAGCCAACTTCTGTTGATCATGCTCTAGAAGATCCAGACTGGATAATTGATATGCAAGAAGAACTGAATCA
This sequence comes from Vicia villosa, assembly GCF_029867415.1. Lineage (NCBI taxonomy): Eukaryota > Viridiplantae > Streptophyta > Magnoliopsida > Fabales > Fabaceae > Vicia > Vicia villosa. The sequence goes on from NW_026705906.1 coordinate 309,552, forward strand.
GTTTACAAGGAATGATGTTTGGGATCTTGTTCCTAGACCAGATGGATTCAATATAATCGGTACAAAATGGATCTTCAGAAACAAGCTCAATGAGAAAGGTGAAGTGGTAAGGAACAAAGCCAGACTGGTGGCTCAGGGTTATAGTCAGCAAGAAGGGATTGACTATACAGAAACCTTTGCACCAGTGGCCAGGTTAGAATCTATTCGTCTATTAATTTCATTTGCCACTCAACATAACATCACTCTCTATCAGATGGATGTTAAGAGTGCCTTCTTAAATGGTTATATAGATGAAGAAGTTTATGTCCATCAACCTCCTGGTTTTGAAGACTCTATGTCTCCTAATCATGTTTTTAAACTAAAGAAATCATTGTATGGATTGAAACAGGCTCCCAGAGCTTGGTATGAACGCTTAAGTTCTTTCCTTCTGGATAATGGTTTCACTAGAGGAAAAGTGGACACTACTCTCTTTTGTAAAACCTTTAAAAGGGATATTTTAATTTGTCAAATATATGTAGATGATATTATTTTTGGAACATCTAATGCTACACTTGGAAAGGAGTTTGCTGAGTCTATGCAGGCTGAGTTTGTAATGAGCATGATGGGAGAACTCAAGTATTTCCTTGGAATACAAATAAATCAAACATCAGAAGGAACGTATGTTCACCAAACCAAGTATGTGAAGGAACTTCTGAAGAAGTTTAATCTTCTAGACTGCAAAGAAGCCAAAACTCCTATGCATCCAACATGCATCCTAGGTAAGGATGAGGTAAGTAAGAAGGTAGATCAGAAGTTATACAGAGGTATGATTGGATCTCTTCTATATCTGACTGCTTCTAGACCTGACATTCTGTTCAGTGTTTGTTTGTGTGCTAGATTCCAATCAGATCCTAGAGAATCTCATTTAACTGCTGTTAAGAGAATTCTAAGATATCTGAAAGGTACTACTAATGTTGGCTTAGTTTACAGAAAATCTAAAGAATACAACTTAGTAGGATTCTGTGATGCTGACTATGCTGGAGACAGAATTGAAAGAAAAAGTACTTCAGGAAGTTGCCAATTTCTTGGAAGTCATTTGATCTCTTGGTATAGCAAGAAGCAAGCAACTATTGCTCTATCAACAACAGAAGCAGAATATGTCGCTGCTGCTGGTTGTAGTACACAGATGCTCTGGATGAAGAGTCAGCTGGAAGATTATCAGATATTTGAGAGTAACATTCCTATATTCTGTGATAACACTTCTGCTATATGTTTATCTAAGAATCCTATTCTTCATTCAAAAGCTAAACATATTGAGATTAAACATCATTTCATAAGGGACTATGTTCAGAAGGGTGTTATATCTTTAAACTTTGTTGATACAGACCATCAATGGGCTGATATCTTTACAAAACCCCTGGCTGAAGATAGGTTTAAGTTCATTCTGAAGAACATCAGTATGGATTTATGCCCAGAATGAGAAGATGAGAAGTTCTCATGTATGAGTATCTTCTGAAATGAATGTGGATTTCTTTTTAAATCAGAAGTTCTGATTGAAATCTTTTAGAAATTATAATTCGGTTATTACTGACGTTTCATTGTCTAAGTTGATTCAGAACCTCTTTTAAAGCAAAACAGCTGTAACGTTTTATCTCGGGATGGTAAACCTGTCGTTACTATTCATAGATAAGCGCGCGTGCAGTTGAAGGGACGCCGACCATAGGTAACTGTGCTAGTCACCTCATTCGTATTTATTATCTCTCCTCATGTCACGTAACATTAAATGCTATTCATCATTCGTTTCATTTTTTTTAAATACTCTTCAAACGCTTCTCCTTCCCTCTCATATTTTCTCTATTCACTCTATCCTTTTGCATTCATATCAAACCTTAGCTGTTCATTATCTGCAAATCCATCATGAACTCTTCATCAAGCCCAGGAAACCATGGAAAAGATCAAAACAACAAAAGAAAAGCTGTTGAAACATCTCCTTCCAAACCCAAAAAGATAAAAATCACCTATGATCCTCTCAAGGTGAATCCATTCGAAGCAATGTTATCTGGAAACTATTCTAGACGTGTGTTTCAACCTCCTGGTGAAAGCCCTCCATCATCTCCATCTTCTTCCTCATCTTGTTTCCTTCTAGACTCAACTTCCTCTTCATCTAACCTTTCCTCTCCCTCAACCCATTCCGAAGAAATCTCTTCATCTTCACCTGCTGAGAATGTTGTCTCTGATAAAGATTGTGGAAGATCTGCATCAGAACCAAGTCTCCCTGACCCCTCGCCTGGAAGTCCAAGAAGCAGTCAATGATGCGCTTCACTCCTTCATGGCATGCTGGCACAGACTTTGTCTTAGCTAGGGTCTTAGGCTTGGGTCTTAGTAGTTTTCTTTTCCTTGTTGCATCTGCGTGTTAAAACATCTTCATGTAATATCTTTTGATTATCTATGAAAAGTTTCCTTGATTTACATTCCAGTAATTTTATTTGTCGTTTTTATTGCATCTGAATCTTTTGAAATATTCTTTTTGATGTTATGACAAAAAGGGGGAGAAGATAAATGATAAATGATTTGATTAAATCTATCAGTTGCTGGGTAAAGCTCCCACACATTCACTAACAAGAACTGCAAGTTCTATATGGTTTAAGTGTTTTGCAGGTAAAAAGAAGTGAAGAGAATCTTCAAAGCAAACACAAGAAGAAAAACCATGGAAACTGAAGCAAGCTGAGTGCTATCAAGCTTCAGAAATCAGAAGCAAGAAAGAAGAATGAATCAGAAGCACTGATAATAGAATTTGATCCATATTTGTCTATTTGATCTGACAAAATTCTATTTGCTCTGATACATTATTTTAGCCTATATGGCTCTGATACATATCATGTGTTCTAATATACATTTTATGTTCTGACTCGTTCATGCTGACTTTTGTCGTTTAGTTTTTGTTCTGTAACATTTCAGGATGTAGAGATGCTCAGATGATGCTCTGGTACATTCAACAATGTTCTGATACAAATCTAGCATGAAGTGATGTTGGTAGAAATTCAAAGCTCTGAAGCTATCCGAGGGAAGCAGAAATCAGAAGCTGTGAAGGTTCTAAAGGTCCAGAAAACTCAAGTTCTGAAGCTGTCCTAAATGGAAGCAGAAATCAGAAGCTGTGAATGTTCAGAAGATCAAAGAAATTCAAGTTCTGAAGCTGTCCTAAATGGAAGCAGAAGTCAGAAGCTGTGAATGTTCAGAAGATCAAAGAAATTCAAGTTCTGAAGCTGTCCTAGATGGAAGCAAAAATCAGAAGCTGTGAGTGTTCTAAGGATCTAAAGAAATTCTAGTTCTGAAGCTGTCCAATGGAAGCAGAAGTCAGAAGCTATGAATTCTCTGAAGACAGAAGCTTATATGATCGTCTCTACCGAAATAATCAGGGAAGTCTTTTATTAAAGTTCTTCGAGTATTTATTTCAGGGGGAGATTATTTATCTCAGGGGGAGATTGTTAATCTCAGGGGGAGACATATTCATATGCTTATGCTATAGCTGTGTAATTTGTCTTTTGCCGTCTGTTCTTTCTGATCGCAAATTCATATCATTTATATATGTTTTTGTCATCATCAAAAAGGGGGAGATTGTTAGAACAAGATTTGTTCTGATCAATTATCTTAGTTTTGATGATAACAATAATATGAATTTTGCTTAAGATAATATGGTACTCTAATCCAATGCAATTTCCTTTTCAGGGAATATATAAAGAGTACGCATAATTCAGCGCTCAGAAGCTTTGTCTCAAGGATTCAGCATGCAACATCAGAACATGGTCTGGCAAGACATCAGAAGATGGTCGAAGCAGAATCAGAACATGGGTCTATGGAAGCATCAGAAGAACAAGAGAACAGAAGCACTGAAGTTCTGATGGTATCACGCTCAGAAGCACTTCAAGGTCAGAAGATCAGAAGATGCTATGCACCAAGCTGTTTGACTCTGATGATATTCAAACGTTGTATTCACAAACATCAGATCAGAAGAAAGTACAAGTGGCAAGCTACGCTGACTGACAAAAGGAACGTTAAAAGCTATTCTAGGCTACGTCAGTAGACACAGCGTGAACAAGGCTCGAGGTAGTTGACAAAAGCGTATAACATTAAATGCGATGCTGTACGGAACACGCAAAGCATTAAATGCACTCAACGGTCATCTTCTCCAACGCCTATAAATATGAAGTTCTGATGAGAAGCAAGGTTAACGACTCTGCACCAAAACAATTCAAATTAACTTGCTGAAACGCTGTTCAAATCAAAACTCAGAATCTTCATCTTCATCAAAGCTCACTACATTGCTGTTGTAATATATTAGTGAGATTAAGCTAAAACGATTAAGAGAAATATCACAGTTTGTGATTATCGCTTTTAAGAAGCATTTATAATACTCTTAGAATTGATTACATTAAGTTGTAAGGAACTAGAGTGATCGTGTGGATCAGAATACTCTAGGAAGTCTTAGAAGTGATCTAAGCAGGTTGTAACTAGAGTGATCGTGTGGATCAGTAGACTCTAGAAAAGTCTTAGAGGGTATCTAAGCAGTTGTTCCTGGAGTGATCAGTGTGTGATCAGTAGACTCTGGAAGACTTAGTTGCTGACTAAGTGGAAAACCATTGTAATCCGTGCGATTAGTGGATTAAATCCTCAGTTGAGGTAAATCATCTCTGCGGGGGTGGACTGGAGTAGTTTAGTTAACAACGAACCAGGATAAAAATAACTGTGCATTTATTTTTAACTGTCAAGTTTTAAAGCTACACTTATTCAAACCCCCCCCCCCTTTCTAAGTGTTTTTCTATCCTTCATTTTCGTGCACAAATTGATCCAAGATCACAAGGTGTTTGGTTTTATGTTTAAACAAGTTTTCTTCTCTTTATTTGCTGTTTTTTTGAAAACTGTGTTGTGCAAATCGATTTACATCTGGTGCAAATCGATTTACACAACTGAAAACTGCGCAGATTTTGAAAACAGAGTTATGCAAATCGATTTACACTCTGTGCAAATCGATTTACACTGGGCAGAATGCTGATTTTTGTGGTTTTTGACTTGTTTTTTGGTTCTAACTCATCTTCTACTCCTTTCTTTTGATATTTTCTTTGAATCACAAGTTAGAGGCCTAATTTCTCTCTAATTTCAATGGACTTAGGGCGTCGATAGGATGAGAATCCAAATCCGCAATATTAAGTGATTGAAATTATGGATGAAAGGAGCCTTTAATGTGGTTCCATCTTTTATTTCTTTTTATTTTGGTCGATGAAAGTCTTAATGCCTTGAGAATTCTTATGGATTCTTGGTAGAGACTAGATCACTCACCATTTTTTCTTTTCGTGCGGTATTGCTTTCGGAAAACGATCTACATATCGTTCTTCTCGCATGCATTAGCACATAAAGTTTTGACCGGCCTCGTTGTAGGTTGATTTCTACATAAATCACTTGGCGATCTGCTTAACATAGCGCAATATTTCGTGTCCCGAATAAAAAAGATCAAATATGGAAGAGAATTGTATGCGGTTGATTTAAGACTTGTGGAGGTTTTTATCGTGTAGTCGCTATGATTTTATCAAGCTTCTGATAAACCCCATTGAATTTAAATCCGAGTACATCATTCACTCACCATCGATCTCCTACTAATTTTGATAACATACTTGACAAGTTTCAAGATGGTTATCTTTAACATTTAACAACTAACTTTAATTTCCGCACCTTTACTATACCGCTCTCTATATTACCGCTCTTTATATTACCGCTCTTTATATTTCTCGCTTTATCGCTTTACTTTATCATTTCATCATATTTACTTTCTGTCATTTTCTCTTTGTCCACTTGGACATATGTTTATGCTTCCGTATTTTTTTTCTTTTGTCCACTTGGACCATACTTTATTTTTTCGCTAAAACACTAATAAATAATCAAAATCTAAAAAATACATAAGGTTCTCTTTGGACTATCGGTTACTATCCCTAGCGCTTTGGAGATTCGGACTTATGGACCTAGTACCTTTGGACTCATTCTATTACTATCCTGTGATTGTTCTGTCTGTCTGGCATTGTTCTGTTGTATGTTTATGTGTGCAGGTATTTCCTTGAAAGCCCTTGATGGTTAATTCCAAGGCATTGATATAAGGATTTTACCCGAAAACAGCCGTTACTCTGCCCAATTTTCGTCAGAATCTTAATGTGCTTAATGCAAAATGGCGCTAAGACAATAAGTTCATCTGGATCCCCAAGTGTTAATGTGTTGGTATTGATAAATCCAAAGGATAGGAAAATTACCTTGGCTCTTAATGTCAAGTGTTGGCTTCTTATTCGGTTAGACCGTTTCTTTCCTTAGCTTTTATTTTATACATTAGGTTAGCCTCTTCATCTCCTCCCATTCTTAAATTTTCAAAATCTTCTCCCTTTTTCCAAAATATTCTTATGTTTGCAAATCTTTTCAAAACCTCTTTCTTTAAAAAATATCTTTCGCCCTTAGTGGCTTTTCTTCAAAAGTTTAGACACCGTTAATTGTCGAAACGAGTGGTTATACCCCACGATTTTGAAATTGATTGATAATAACGAGATCTTTTCCGCGTGAGAGAGCTAGTGGCATACTCGTTGATTTTATCCGAGTTGGCGCCCTTCTTTCATTTGCGATGCAAAGAACTTGTTTGTTCTCATGCTCAAGATCAATGGCTGAGTATTTCTCTCTAACGACAACAAAGTGTTTATTCGTTTTAAAACGTTTTTCCCAAAAGCGGAACTACATTAGCTCTGACTTCTCCATTGCACCGAGGAGGTATGTAGGCCCAAAGCTTAACGCTTTGCCGAGCTTATTTTGAAAATAAAACAAACCGTTTTTTTTAGCACACACACACAGATTTTCAAAAAGGTTCCCGTGGAGTACCACCGATATGAGGGGTGCTTTAAACCTTCCCCTCATATAATCAACACCCGAACCTGAGTTCTCTTTCTTGTTTTAAAAACAAAACTTTGGGTTTTACGTTCTTTTCCCTTTTCCTTTGAAAAAATAAAGCGCGATGGCAATTTCAAAAGAAATATTGATTCGAGTCAATCCTATGGCTTCGATATCAGATTTTCCCCGCTACAGAAAAATGGCGACTTCACTGGGGATCCAGTTTTAAGTGTGTTAAGCCTATTTTTGTTTATCTGTGTGTTTTTACCTGTATATATTGTTGTGTGCTTTGTTTGTTTATCTTCTTTTTTTTTTTCTTTTTGGTGCTCGATGGTTCCTCTGTGATGAGATAAAGTTCTAACCCGAACTTTGGCGAGTAACTTGAGATAGGAGGTGGTAAGACCAATAGTCGCATGTCAGGAGCAATCCTTACCATGAACGTCATATGGTGGAACCCCAATCAGTGGAGGCCTCATGGAAGGTAGTAGAGGTTGTTACGAACCATCGTGATAACGCTATTACTTTAAATAGTGAGTGTCCGTAGAAGCTGAATGACCTAGAACCCTTTTAACCAATCTAAGCCTTTTTAGGATGTAGTGCAGAAACAAGATCAAGTACCAATTTGAGCTTGTTGTCATGCGATACTACGCTCAGACGAGGTCTTTTTAGGCATATTATTGGCGCCCATGAGCAATTGTGCGTGCCGGTAATATCCGATAGAAGATTGAAAACTCTGGGAACCTTTGTAGAACCCGATTGGCAGGTACAAAATTCCTTAGATCACTCCTTGTGGGATGGGTAGACCCATGGCTCCATGCTCGTGACGTCAAACCTTTGAACCTGGACTGTGTGATTTTGTGTGATTTGATGTGATCTTGTGTGCTCTTGATTGTGATTGGTGCATAAACCATGCATTCATGCATTCATAAAAATAACATTCACAAATGGTTTTCAAGGAACTTAGAGACATTTTTTGTAAACATCACAGGTACCATGGATCAAAAGAGAAGCATCAAGAAGTACACTTTCAGAAATTCAAGTGCAAAGGAATTGAAAGAGCTAGCAACTTTGGTTCCTAATCTTGACAACTTCAAAAGCCGTTATGGGAAATTGATCTCTATCTTGAAGACTAAAGTGGAAAAAGGGATTCTTGAGACTCTGGTGCAGTTTTATGACCCGGTTTATCATTGTTTCACCTTTCCTGATTATCAGCTTATGCCCACTTTGGAGGAGTATTCTTATTGGATTGGTTTACCGGTTACGAACGACATACCGTTTAGTGGTCTGGAGAAAGAGCCTCAGGTTGATGAGATAGCAGAGCTCCTTCATTTGAAGATATCAGATGTAAAAGCAAACATGACCAAAAAAGGAGGAATTTGGGGGTTGACTTCTAAGTTCTTGATTGGAAAAGCTTCTATGTTGGCTAGTAAAGGAAGTATGATTGCTTTTGAGACATTTCTGGCCTTGCTCATCTATGGTTTGATACTCTTTCCCAACTGTAGCGGGGAAAATCTGACATCGAAGCCATGGGATTGACTCGAATCAATATTCCGTTTTGAAATCGCCACCGCGCTTTATTTTTTCAAAGGAAAAGGGAAAAGAACGAAAAACCCAAAGTTTTGTTTTTTTAAAACAAGGAAGAGAACTCAGGTTCGGGTGTTGATTATATGAGGGGAAGGTTTAAAGCACCCCTCATATCCGTGGTACTCCACGGGAACCTTTTTGAAAATCTGTGTTGTGTGTGTGCTAAAAAACGGTTTGTTTTATTTTTAAAATAAGCTCGGCAAAGTGTTAAGCTTTGGGCCTACATACCTCCTCGGTGCAATGGAGAAGTCAGAGCTAATGTAGTTCCGCTTTTGGGAAAAACGTTTTTAAAACGAATAAACACTTTGTTGTCGTTAGAGAGAAATACTCAGCCATTGATCTTGAGCATGAGAACAAACAAGTTCTTTGCATCGCAAATGAAAGAAGGGCTCCAACTCGGATAAAATCAACGAGTATGCCACTAGCTCTCTCACGCGGAAAAGATCTCGTTATTATCAATCAATTTCAAAATCGTGGGGTATAACCACTCGTTTCGACAATTAACGGTGTCTAAACTTTTGAAGAAAAGCCACTAAGGGCGAAAGATATTTTTTAAAGAAAGAGGTTTTGAAAAGATTTGCAAACATAAGAATATTTTGGAAAAAGGGAGAAGATTTTGAAAATTTAAGAATGGGAGGAGATGAAGAGGCTAACCTAATGCATAAAATAAAAGCTAAGGAAAGAAACGGTCTAACCGAATAAGAAGCCAACACTTGACATTAAGAGCCAAGGTAATTTTCCCATCCTTTGGATTTATCAATACCAACACATTAACACTTGGGGATCCAGATGAACTTATTGTCTTAGCACCCTTTTTCATTAAGCACAATAAGATTCTGACAAAAATCGGGCAGAGTAACGGCTGTTTTCGGGTGAAATCCTTATCTCAATGCCTTGGAATTAACCATCAAGGGCTTTCAAGGAAATACCTGCACATATAAACATACAACAGAACAATGCCAGACAGACAGAACAATCACAGGATAGTAATAGAATGAGTCCAAAGGTACAAGGTCCATAAGTCCGAATCTCCAAAATGCTAGGGATAGTAACCGATAGTCCAAAGAAAACCTTATGTATTTTTTTAGATTTTGATTATTTATTAGTGTTTTAGCGAAAAAATAAAGTATGGTCCAAGTGGACAAAGAGAAAATGACAGAAAGTAAATATGATGAAATGATAAAGTAAAGCGATAAAGCGAGAAATATAAAGAGCGGTAATATAAAGAGCGGTATAGTAAAGGTGCGGAAATTAAAGTTAGTTGTTAAATGTTAAAGATAACCATCTTGAAACTTGTCAAGTATGTTATCAAAATTAGTAGGAGATCGATGGTGAGTGAATGATGTACTCGGATTTAAATTCAATGGGGTTTATCAGAAGCTTGATAAAATCATAGCGACTACACGATAAAAACCTCCACAAGTCTTAAATCAACCGCATACAATTCTCTTCCATATTTGATCTTTTTTATTCGGGACACGAAATATTGCGCTATGTTAAGCAGATCGCCAAGTGATTTATATAGAAATCACCCTACAACGAGGCCGGTCAAAACTTTATGTGCTAATGCATGCGAGAAGAACGATATGTAGATCGTTTTCCGAAAGCAATACCGCACGAAAAGAAAATAGGTGAGTGATCTAGTCTTCACCAAGAATCCATAGGAATTCTCAAGGCATTAAGACTTTCATCGACCAAAATAAAAAGAAATAAAAGATGGAACCACATTAAAGGCTCCTTTCATCCATAATTTCAATCACATAATTTTGCGGATTTGGATTCTCATCCTATCGACGCCCTAAGTCCATTGAAATTAGAGAGAAATTAGGCCTCTAACTTGTGATTCAAAGAAAATATCAAAAGAATGGAGTAGAAGATGAGTTAGAACCAAAAACAAGTCAAAAACCACAAAAATCAGCATTCTGCCCAGTGTAAATCGATTTGCACAGAGTGTAAATCGATTTGCACAACTCTGTTTTCAAAATCTGCGCAGTTTTCAGTTATGTAAATCGATTTGCACAAGATGTAAATCGATTTGCACAACACAGTTTTCAAAAAAACAGCAAATAAAGAGAAGAAAACTTGTTTAAACATAAAACCAAACACCTTGTGATCTTGGATCAATTTGTGCACGAAAATGTATCAATTAAGCAAGCAAATCTCATCAATGTAGCACCAAAGGTGCATCAAGCATAAACAACAAAGGATCACATCTTGGATCATGAAAAGGATCTAGAATTTTACCAAATCTTCACAAACTTTGAGTCTTCTTCAAGAACACACAACCACAAGCCTTGATCTCTCACAATTGATGAAGAAAAGTAGTGTTTATGTTGAGGTTTAGCTCTAAATTAGTGAGGTTCAAGATGTGACTCACTAATTTGTGTGGAAGAGAAAGAGCTTTGAGTGATGGGTTTGGAAGAGGTGAGGAGAGAATTTGCAATAAGTTTCTTGGCTATCAAAGCTTGAAAAATGAAGAGGGGAGTGCCTCAATTTATAGCACTTAGGCTTGGGAAATTTTGTGGCTTGGAGTTAGGATTGGAAAATAGAATTAGGCTTGGAAAAGTGATTTGGAGCCAAAAATGAAATCCAATGGTCTTGATGCAATCACATGAGGGTACATGATTAGATGATGTAGGAAATCAAATGTAAGAACCAAGTCATGCTTCCCATGCTTGCAAATGATGTCAACACTTCAAAAAGCTGAAATTTGCCTTCATTTTTTCAAATTCGTGCTGGTGCAATCGATTTGCACATTATGCAAATCTATTTACATGGCTGAAAAAGGCAAAATCTGGGGCAAAAACAGTTATGCAAATCGATTGCTGTCTTATGCAAATCGATTTGCACTGATGGCAGAAGCAAATCTGGTGCAGAAATAGTTGTGTAAATCGATTTACACCTTATGCAAATCGACTTGCACAGTGAAAATGTTGAAAAATGCTCCTTTGATGGGTATTTTGACTTGGTACCTACAAAACACAATCATACAAGAGCACAAGGCAATATTTTTGGTATTTTGGTTAGTAAAGGAATATATACAAACTAAAACATGGGTACTCGATGATTCCTTTGCAGATGAATTGAGCACGGCATTGCAAGTAGAGATCTAGGTTAAAACTTCTTGATTGATGATTGGTATGCAAATGATGCGTGATCTTAGGGTCAAAAATTGGGGTATGACAGATGCCCCTATTTAAGTTTCTTCGATTTGGAGATACGATGATTGGAAATCTTCGTTTTGACAAAAATCGAAGAGACTTAAATATATATAAAACACAATTCTTGCTATGACTCCGCTGGGGAAACAAATGTCTTAGAAACTCCACTGGGGAAAGCAAGACTTTGCATAAGGTGTAAATCGATTTACACAACTGTTTCTGCACCAGATTTGCTTCTGCCATCAGTGCAAATCGATTTGCATAAGACAGCAATCGATTTGCATAACTGTTTTTGCCCCAGATTTTGCCTTTTTCAGCCATGTAAATAGATTTGCATAATGTGCAAATCGATTGCACCAGCACGAATTTGGAAAAATGAAGGCAAATTTCAGCTTTTTGAAGTGTTGACATCATTTGCAAGCATGGGAAGCATGACTTGGTTCTCACATTTGATTTCCTACATCATCTAATCATGTGCCCTCATGTGATTGCATCAAGACCATTGGATTTCATTTTTGGCTCCAAATCACTTTTCCAAGCCTAATTCTATTTTCCAATCCTAACTCCAAGCCACAAAATTTCCCAAGCCTAAGTGCTATAAATTGAGACACTCCCCTCTTCATTTTTCAAGCTTTGATAGCCAAGAAACTTATTGCAAATTCTCTCCTCACCTCTTCCAAACCCATCACTCAAAGCTCTTTCTCTTCCACACAAATTAGTGAGTCACATCTTGAACCTCACTAATTTAGAGCTAAACCTCAACATAAACACTAGTTTTTGCATCAATTGTGAGAGATCAAGGCATGTGGTTGTGTGTTCTTGAAGAAGATTCAAAGTTTGTGAAGATTTGGTAAAATTCTTGATCCTTTACATGATTCAAGATGTGATCCATTGTTGTTTATGCTTGATGCACCTTTGGTGCTACATTGATGAGATTTGTTTGCTTAATTGATACATTTTCGTGCACAAATTGATCCAAGATCACAAGGTGTTTGGTTTTATGTTTAAACAAGTTTTCTTCTCTTTATTTGCTGTTTTTTTGAAAACTGTGTTGTGCAAATCGATTTACATCTGGTGCAAATCGATTTACACAACTGAAAACTGCGCAGATTTTGAAAACAGAGTTATGCAAATCGATTTACACTCTGTGCAAATCGATTTACACTGGGCAGTATGCTGATTTTTGTGGTTTTTGACTTGTTTTTTGGTTCTAACTCATCTTCTACTCCTTTCTTTTGATATTTTCTTTGAATCACAAGTTAGAGGCCTAATTTCTCTCTAATTTCAATGGACTTAGGGCGTCGATAGGATGAGAATCCAAATCCGCAATATTAAGTGATTGAAATTATGGATGAAAGGAGCCTTTAATGTGGTTCCATCTTTTATTTCTTTTTATTTTGGTCGATGAAAGTCTTAATGCCTTGAGAATTCTTATGGATTCTTGGTAGAGACTAGATCACTCACCATTTTTTCTTTTCGTGCGGTATTGCTTTCGGAAAACGATCTACATATCGTTCTTCTCGCATGCATTAGCACATAAAGTTTTGACAGGCCTCGTTGTAGGGTGATTTCTACATAAATCACTTGGCGATCTGCTTAACATAGCGCAATATTTCGTGTCCCGAATAAAAAAGATCAAATATGGAAGAGAATTGTATGCGGTTGATTTAAGACTTGTGGAGGTTTTTATCGTGTAGTCGCTATGATTTTATCAAGCTTCTGATAAACCCCATTGAATTTAAATCCGAGTACATCATTCACTCACCATCGATCTCCTACTAATTTTGATAACATACTTGACAAGTTTCAAGATGGTTATCTTTAACATTTAACAACTAACTTTAATTTCCGCACCTTTACTATACCGCTCTCTATATTACCGCTCTTTATATTACCGCTCTTTATATTTCTCGCTTTATCGCTTTACTTTATCATTTCATCATATTTACTTTCTGTCATTTTCTCTTTGTCCACTTGGACATAGTTTTATGCTTCCGTATTTTTTTTCTTTTGTCCACTTGGACCATACTTTATTTTTTCGCTAAAACACTAATAAATAATCAAAATCTAAAAAATACATAAGGTTCTCTTTGGACTATCGGTTACTATCCCTAGCGCTTTGGAGATTCGGACTTATGGACCTAGTACCTTTGGACTCATTCTATTACTATCCTGTGATTGTTCTGTCTGTCTGGCATTGTTTTGTTGTATGTTTATGTGTGCAGGTATTTCCTTGAAAGCCCTTGATGGTTAATTCCAAGGCATTGATATAAGGATTTTACCCGAAAACAGCCGTTACTCTGCCCAATTTTCGTCAGAATCTTAATGTGCTTAATGCAAAATGGCGCTAAGACAATAAGTTCATCTGGATCCCCAAGTGTTAATGTGTTGGTATTGATAAATCCAAAGGATAGGAAAATTACCTTGGCTCTTAATGTCAAGTGTTGTCTTCTTATTCGGTTAGACCGTTTCTTTCCTTAGCTTTTATTTTATGCATTAGGTTAGCCTCTTCATCTCCTCCCATTCTTAAATTTTCAAAATCTTCTCCCTTTTTCCAAAATATTCTTATGTTTGCAAATCTTTTCAAAACCTCTTTCTTTAAAAAATATCTTTCGCCCTTAGTGGCTTTTCTTCAAAAGCTTAGACACCGTTAATTGTCGAAACGAGTGGTTATACCCCACGATTTTGAAATTGATTGATAATAACGAGATCTTTTCCGCGTGAGAGAGCTAGTGGCATACTAGTTGATTTTATCCGAGTTGGCGCCCTTCTTTCATTTGCGATGCAAAGAACTTGTTTGTTCTCATGCTCAAGATCAATGGCTGAGTATTTCTCTCTAACGACAACAAAGTGTTTATTCGTTTTAAAACGTTTTTCCCAAAAGCGGAACTACATTAGCTCTGACTTCTCCATTGCATCGAGGAGGTATGTAGGCCCAAAGCTTAACGCTTTGCCGAGCTTATTTTGAAAATAAAACAAACCGTTTTTTTTAGCACACACACACAGATTTTCAAAAAGGTTCCCGTGGAGTACCACGGATATGAGGGGTGCTTTAAACCTTCCCCTCATATAATCAACACCCGAACCTGAGTTCTCTTTCTTGTTTTAAAAACAAAACTTTGGTTTTACGTTCTTTTCCCTTTTCCTTTGAAAAAATAAAGCGCGGTGGCGATTTCAAAAGAAATATTGATTCGAGTCAATCCTATGGCTTCGATATCAGATTTTCCCCGCTACAAGTATGCTTTCGAACTGACTATGCTTCAGTTAAGACTTTTAAGGGTTGTAACGTGACTTGGTTCACAATTTAAGAAACAAAAGATAAAGGCTCGAAGTATATTTGTACCAATCCCCATCTTCGTGATGTTCTTCAATCTTATGCTCAGTTAACTATGCGTTTAAGCTCCACAAGATTTTGAAATTGTAACACTGACATTTGTGATGGTTTCAAAACCTGAAGTTTATTTAAAAAGGCAGATATCATTTGGGTTACATTTTACTTTTGTCGAGGATTTGTAGCAACCTATTTTTTTACTTTGTTATCCCTAACTTTTGCCTGAACTATTTATTTTGAGATTACAGTCAGCGGGGTGTCTCGATTTGCACTAAGTCTCCTTCATAGGTTTTGACTTAGCACTCATTATGTCTGAACTGTTTATTGATTTCCTGACTTAATGATTACAAGAACTCATCACTAATTGTGTAAAAGAAACACTGGCATAACTGAGTTAATTGAGGAATTACCCTGCCCCGGGTTATGATTAAGGGTTTAAATTTTTACCTGAAAGAAAAACTTGTACTCCTTCGGCTTGAAAGGGGTTGACAAGGGATGAACATCCTTATATCTCCACTATTTGGGAATTGAAACAATGTCTTTACATCGTCAGCACAATCTGTTCAAAAGCATATTGTATGTGATTGTGATATTTTTTTTGTCATTCTCCCTCAAAAGGCTTACAGCTTAGCAGGAAGTTGAATATCACAAAACAAAATAACAACAAATCTTTAACAAAAAGAGAAGAAATAAATCCAGAACAAATATGCAATGCATTATTGATGATTATTAAAACAAATAATTTCCATCATGAGTCAATTGTTTAAATAGACAGAAAATAAATTGCAAATGAAAGCAAAACTAAAGATCCAACAGTCTATCCTTCTAGCTATCCACAGCATTAGCAATCTTGTTATGATTAGGCATGGGAGCAGTGATCATGTTAGGTGGTGTAGGAGGGTCGAACTCAATTTCCCCAGCATCGATCATATCTTGAATCTTATTCTTCAATGTCTAGCAATTGTTAGTGTCATGTCCAGGACTATTGGAGTGATACGCACACCTCGCGTTGGGATTATAGCAAGGAGAGGAAGTGTTGGGATTTGGATGAGGAGCTATCTGTGTAAGTAGCTCTTCTTTCAACAAGTGTTGCAACGCTTGAGTCAAAGACATGTTAATCTTAGTGAATTGTATTTTAGGGGCGTCTTGTTTACGCTAGTTGCCATGTTGTTATTGCATTGGAACCTGACTAGAGACCAGGACTGCTCCAACAGTGTTTGGTTCATTCCTCCCATTGTAAACCTTATTTGTGGTATTAGAAGATGTAGCCAATTGGATCATACCACTTTGAGAACTGATTTCCACCCGTTCTCCAATCAATATTAAGTTGGTGAAACTTGACGACGAACTTCCAATTAGGTGGCTATAGAAAGGGCCAGTCAGCATACTCATAAACATATCAACCAATTCCCTGTCAGCTAAAGGAGGTTGAACTCTGCCTGCAATGTCTCTCCATTTCTGAGCGTACTCTTTGAAGCTTTCTTTAGGTCCCATGGACATGCCTTGTAGTTGCATGCAGGTTGGCGCGAGGTCAGTGTTGTACTGATATTTCTTGTAGAAAGCAGGAGCCAAGTCTTCCCATGTATGAATGTTGGTACCTTCAAGTTGATAGTTGATCGGTGGTTTTTAAACGTTTAGTTTTCGATTGATTTCCGTCATCATTGAATTATTTAGTAAAGCATTTTATCTTTTTCTTCTTCATTTTATGCGTGGTTGTATGCTTTAATGTTTTCAGGCTCATATGGATAAATCGGAATAAATCAATGCAAAACTCGGAGTTTCGAAGGAAGTTCAGAAAGCATGTTTCAGGAGGCCTGCCACGGGTGGCCGTGTTGCTCAACACGGGCCGTGTCAGGAAGAGAGCTGGGTGCGAAGTTCTTAAAGAAAGGAAGTCAGTGGTGCAACACGGGTACCCATGTTGCACGTCCTGGGACTTAACAAGAAAAACAAAGATGACAGGGGGGCAACACGGGTTCCCGTGTTGCACAACACGGCCCGTGTTGGGTGATGACGCTGATTTCAGTGATTTTTTTTCTATTTTGTCAGTGGTTGGCCTGCAAAGGTGTTTTCGGGATTTCCAACCAACTTAAGTGAGTCTGCACTATTTAGGAGAGTTTTGAAGATGAATTAGGGATCTTTTTGGCACACGAAGAATTAGAGGATTGAAGGGTGAAGCTTATGCAATTGGAGAAGAACGGAAAACTTTCATGAGCGGAAGCAATTGAAGACCAAAGTTCATCATCTATATTGTAATGTCTTTATTTGATATTTGAGTAATCTCTTTGACTGATATGAGTAGCTAAACCCCCCAATGCTAGGGGGTGTCCCTGATTAACATTTGTGATGATTCTGAATTCCGAATTGCAATAATATATTTATCTTTTATGTTCAATTTAATGGTATAAGGTTTTTAACGCTGTCATTGTCGGACCAACAGTATTGATATATGACTAACAATTAGGATGAACCTCCATTGTTAGGGTTTTTATACCATTATACTTTAGTATATATCACCTAGGACTAGGGATGCCCTATAGTAACCGGAATATTCTTGATAATAATAATGTTTGATTTCAATCCTAATTTCGAAGAACTTTGGGATTAGGATTGAATGTTCAAAGGTTTGCCCACTAAGGACTTAGGAGAAAACACCCTTAAGAACTGGTAATTGATAAGTTGGATTTTGGTAGTGAAACAAGGGTTCAGAATTGTTACATGTTAATGCATACACCTACCCTGGCATGTTACTCATATTTGGCCAAATTAACCTTTTAAGCTTATTTGCAAGTTAATTCGTAATTATCAAAACCAAAACCCCAAAGGCTTTTTGTTTATTTGAATTCCAAATAACTCTATAATATCACGCAGTCCTTGAGATCGACATTCGGGGAATTTTCCCTTTATTAATACAGAGGCAAAATAGTACACTTGCTATTTTACCGATCAATAGTACCATTCCAGTTGTGTTCCACTCAGACTTTCTTGGAAGAAGTGGATCCAAAGCTTCTTGTCAGCGGTGTGAGGCTGAATCTTCCTTACGTAGGACCTCAAATGTAGCTTAGGACAGGAAACTCCGTCGTGCTTAGCAAAGGATGAGTTTTGAATTTGGGAGGGATAATAACCCCTAAGATAAGTCCCAGTTCTTCAAAATCGAGACCAGGTACTTTCTGAATACCCATAGCTTTCATGCATTCTTCCAGTAACTTGTATTTGTCGTCAGGATGTTCATCCTCATAGGAGTAGCCTTCTTCTTCTTCAGAGGGCTTGACATAATCGTTGTTACTCTTCGCATCAGTTTTGATACTAGCATCATCATCTTGTTCATTGTCGTCCTCTTTAGAAACCTTGACTTCCTCAGCTTTCTTTGTAACACTCTTCTAAACCCCCGATAATTTAAATAATATTTTCAGAGTAAACATGCAATTAAGAGCGTTACAACTACTTCATATAAAAAAACATCTGTCATGCTATTCCGAGGAACATAATCAACTACAACATGTTTAAAACATAGCGGAATACTTCATCGGTTGAATAATTAAAACCATCGTCTACCACATTCAAAACGTAAACAACATCATTCAACAATAAAACTAAAACAAGAGTTAATATCCAATTCTAAAGACAAATGTTCCCCAGTATTACAAGACCAGAGCATGACAGGACTCTAATATTATGCTCATAAACGATAAAACATCAACAGTATAATATGAAGGATAGAAAAACACTTAGAAAGGGGGGGTTTGAATAAGTGTGACTTTAAAAACTCTTAAGACAAAAAAAATTAACACAATTATTTTTATCCTGGTTCGTTGTTAACAAAACTACTCCAGTCCACCCCCTTAGAGTGATTTACCTCAACTGAGGATTTAATCCACTAATCAATCTTGATTACAATGGTTTTCCACTTAGATACCCTCTAAGTCTTCTAGAGTATACTGATCACAACTTGATCACTCTAGGAATACACCACTTAGAAACTTCTAAGTCTTCTAGAGTCTACTGATCTCACTGATCACTCTAGGAACCTTTTACAAATCAATGTAAAATAAATGTTTACAAGAGTATTCAAATGCTTATTAGAAAGCTATAATCACAACTGTGATATTTCTCTTAAGTTCTAAGCTTAACTCTCACTAAATATTACAATAGTTGTGAGGTTGAAGATGAAGTTCGTGAGTAATGAATTCAGCAGCGTTTCAGTATTTTGCAATTATTGTTCTCTTAGTGCTTCTGATCAGAACTTCATATTTATAGGCGTTTGAGAAGATTACCGTTGGGAGCATTTAATGTGTTGCGTGTTCCGTACAGCTCTGCATTTAATGTTTCACTCTTTTGTCAACTACCTCGAGCCTTGCTTTTGCTGCTTCTACTAACTTTACCTTTTGTAGCTTCTAACGTTCCTTTTGTCAGTCAGCGTAGCTTGTCATCTTGTACTTGCTTCTGATCTGATGTTTGTAGATACAACGTTTGAATAATCAGAGTCAAACAACTTGGCGCAGAGCATCTTCTTGTCTTCTAACTTTGAATTGTTTGAGCGTGATACCATAAGAACTTCAGTGCTTCTGCTTCTGATCTCATGTTCTTCTGATGTTTCATAAACCATGTTCTGATTCTGCTTGACCATCTTCTGATGTCTTACGAGAGCATGTTCTGATGTTACAATCTTGAACCTTCTGAGTCAGTGCTTCTAGCGCTGAATTGTGCATACTCTTTATATATTTCTTGAAATGGAAAATGTAAAGGATTAGAGTACCACATTGTCTTATACAAAATTCATATACATTGTTATCATTAAAACAAGAATATTGATCAGAACAATTCTTGTTCTAACAATCTCCCCCATTTTGATGATGACAAAACCTTATATAATTGATATGAATTTGCAATTAGAATATCAGATGACAAAAGACAATTTCACAGATATAGCATAAGCATATAATCAGAGTGTGTGAATATGTCTCCCCCTGAGATTAACAATCCCCCCTGAAATAAATACTAGAAGAATTTATAACTAAAAGACTTCCCTGAGTATTTTCCATTTCGGTAGAGACATTCACTTTGCTTAGAACTTCAGAACATTCAGAGCTTCTGCTTCTTGCTTCCATAGGACAGCTTTAGAGCTTCGAATTTCTTCTTGATTCATAGCATGCTTGATTGTATCAGAACATTCTTGAATGTATCAGAGCATCATTAGAGCATCTTTACATCCTGAAATGTTTAAGAACAAACTAGACGAAAATAATCAGAGCATGAATGGATCAGAACATTCTTTTAAGAAAGAACATGTATCAGAGCAATCTTGATAGATTCTTAAAAAGAATATCATGTATCAGAGCATATGAGAGAAGAAACTGTATCAGAGTAATTCTTCAGAGAGAATATCAGAACATTCTTCTTGCTTCTGATTTTGAAGCTTCACAGCACTAAGCTTGCTTCTTTATAGAATTGCATTTCCCATGTATTTGCTTCTCATGTTGAGATTTTTCAGAGTAGCTTCAATCCTGCAAAAAAAATATCAAAGACATAGAACTTGCAAATAATGTTAGGAATGTTGAGACTTAATCCCAGCAACTGATATAATAAACCAAATCAATTATCAAGTTTCTCCCCCTTTTTGTCATAACATCAAAAAGCATTAAAAAGATTCAGATGATAAACGACACATAGAGAGTGAAGAAGATAATATTTCATTAATCAATAAAATATCAGAAGTACACGAGGAATAGAAGAAGATGCAAGAAAGAGATGCAAGAAACAAGAAAACATCTAAGACAAAGACACACTACGACTAGCCTAGCTTAGAAGCTATCTTGGCCAGAAGGTTTTGAATCTCAACAGTGCTTTCTGTCTGCGTCTTCATAAAAGATTTGAATTCCTTGTGAGTATCCTCATGCTTGTCCATACGAGAAGCAAGATCAGCTTGATTCTGTTGAAGAACCTTCATGGTGTTCATCAGAACAGAAGGTACAGCAGAATAAGCATCAAAGCTATTGTCCATCAGAGGATACTCAACAACAGCATCGATCATGAGAACATCAGCTTGATTTTCCTTAAGAGGAGGTTGCATAGCAAGATGATTCTCAATATCTTGAGTTTCAACACCTTGATTCTCAGCATCAGCTTCTGATTCAAAAGCAGCTTCAGCAAACACAGGTGAAGGGATTTCAGCTTCTGAAGTCTCTAAAGCCAAAAGAATTTAAGCTAAATTCTTTGGAGGTGTAGGAGCAGAAGGTTCTGAAGGATATTCAACTTCTGGATATACCATATTTGGCGCTTTCTCATAGGTATTCTCCCTAAGCCAATTGAATATAGACTGAAAGTCTCCAGTCAGAACACTGTAATGAGGCTTCCACACAACCATAGAAAGTGGATGAACTTCCTCGAGGTCATCAACAAAATCCTTCTCCTCAAGGGATTTCCAGCTTCTTATGGGATGATAGTACTTACCATCATCTAAATCCAAAAAGTAACCATAAGATCCATATGCATAGCAAGCATCTCTTCGGGATTTTCAGAAGATCAGTCTGAATATCCTTCTTAAAATATTTCCACATGATCCATCTTTGACTCATGAGCTGCTTTCAGAGTCTCCAAACCAGTTTTGACCTTATTCATCAACAAGTCATAGCAAGCATTAATAGAGGGTTCAGGAGGATTGAAAGTGAAACAATAGTCAGGGTAAAGAAGACTATAGGGTTTTGATTCTCTTGAGAACAAAACAGGGGTGGTAGAAGAGGTTAAGGAGGATGAAGAATCTGTGGTGGAGGTGGTTGAAAGAATATTTTCAGAAGAAAGATGGGGAGAGATAGCATTTTGTGGTTGAGGGTTTAGAACAGGTGTGGAAAGAAGTGGTTGGTTTCTGTTTGTGGTGGTGGAAGAGGATGGAATGACAGAAGGAGGAGACTTTTTTTGAGGGGGGCGGTTAGAAGAATGGTAAATTTTATGAATGAGCTTCTCAAGCTGTTCATCAATTATTTGTACTTTGATAGACTGTTTAGGTTTCTTCTGCTTCTTTGCTTGCTTAGCATCAGATCCTTCTTCTGTGGCCTTTCTCTTCAGTTTCTTTTCTTCTTCTTTTCCTTCTTTCTTAACTCATCTAGAGATGGAAGAGTTCTTCCTAGAATCCAAGCAGGATCAACAGAAGTTTGAGCTTTAACGCATGACTTCAGATAGCGTTTGACAGATTTGTCTAGCTCCTCTTTGAACATGTGAGAGAAACTCACAATAGGAGTTCTTCTTGTCAGAATATCTGGAAACATCTTTGAAGGAGTAGTCACTTCTTCAATCAGCTGCATCCTTTTTAGAGTCTGAGCATTCAGAATAACCCCTTGGATAGCAGTCAAGTTCTTAGATGGGCCAGCTGTTCTCAAAACATCTATCAAGCCACTCTCAATCAGAATATCTGAAATCATTCTTCCAAGAGGGATAGTATTCTTGTTGAGATTTGGATTCTTCTGACTTTCTTCATCTCTTGATTCTTCAATATTAGTCTTCAGATGTTGAAAAAGAATGTGTGGTAAATTGACTCTCATTCCTTTTTCAATGCAAAATAATATGTACTTCTGATCCTGATTGACATAGGTAGCAGCGCTTGATTGTTTTCTATGATAGAGAGATCCCAGAATGATCTCAGCCCATACTCTGTAGGAAGGCATCAAGGCAGTGTTGAACGGAGAGGCAATACCAGAAGAAAACAACTCTCGATCAACTTTATCCCAATCAGTTCTTCCATGAAGAGCACCAGTGATTACATCCAAACCATCAAGACCATTGTAATACGGTGAACTGACTTTAAAGAAATTTCGCGGTAAGCAAGAGTCGCCACCGACTTTTATTTTATCCAATTTAATAGAAAGGCTAAAAGAACAGAAAAAGACCTTTTAAAAAGATTTTGAGTTCGGGGGGTAATTTATACAAATGGAAGGTTTAAGGCACCCTTTGTATCCATGGTTTTCCATGGGCTCTTAATTGCTTAGCTCATTTGTTTTCAAAAGTTTAGAAATGTATAGAAAAAAGCATTTGAATAAGGACTTTAGCTTGTAAATAAGCGTAGCCTTTTTGAAGGGTTTTGATAAAAGGGTAAAATAAATTTAAACCAGAGCAAGCAATTAAGAGGTAATTATCCTTAAAATATTAAAAGGTTCTTTTAGCCTTTTAGGGCTATCCATACCATAAGAGGGTAGGAAGTCCTTTTATTGGAGGTTGAAGGGTCATCGAAGTTATCGTTTGCCATAAGACTGACCCTACCATAAAGAGGGCAGGTAGTCTAAGGGAAGGATAAAATAGTCATTTTAGGCAACCAATGAGGATACCTCAGCAATTGAAAGGGACTATCATATCATATCATAGGCAACCTCGAGGGACGAGATCATATAACCGGAGGCAACATCGAAGGAACTTATGATCTTCAGTAATGATAATGAACTGAGGGCAATATTTGCTGAGGCATCCTCGTATCTGAGGGACTTGACTATTCTGTAATAAACAAGGCAACCAGGCAGCAAATAACAAGGCAACGGGCAACAAGAGGGGTTACCTTTAAAGGTGTGTGGGTGCACAATCACATGGTTGATTCAGAAATATTATCTTGTAATTAATTATTCTAAATTTAATTCAAGGTTTTCACGCCCTAAATTACTAACCACACAGTTAAACAAATAATACAAAATCTAACTATTTGTTTACGGTGATTTCCGGTAAACAACCACTAGTCCTCCAAACTATAAAATATACTTTGGTTACTCGCAGGATCGACTAGATTGATCCTAGGACATAGTCAAACAATTGCCTCTCGATATGATTTGATTCATGTTTGTTTGTTCTGACTTCAAGAAAACTTGTTTGTGATGTGATCGAATGAATATTCACTTAAAAAATAACACTTGTTACATATGTTAATATGTCTTTCGACAAAAGAAGCGTAAACAAAAGCATGTAAATTGCAGGAATGTAAAGTGCAGAAATATAACGTGCAAGAATGTAAAATGCAGAAATGTAAAGTGCTTCGAAATGAAAGTTAAACAAAGAAAAATAAAAGGAATTGAAAAGATACTTGAATAAAGAAAGATACAAATGTATTTAAAATGGTGTTGGTGTCATACGTACATTTCTCAGCGAACTCGTTCTCTAAACACTTGATACTTGAGTGATTTGTGAGTGATTTGTACAAAATGAACACACGAAATCCTAACATTAAGACCCTTATTTATACTAATTTCGACCCTAACGGTCCTACACTAATCTCATGCCACGTTGCTCACAAGAATCCCTGAGATGCCATCTGTCCTTGTGCGGTTACACAGACTACTTCGAAATTCAAATCCTCCCGCCTGAATCTTCTTTCGACGCGTGGCAACGTGATCAAAACCGAGAATGCCACGAAAACACGTTCAGCCTCAGTACCTTACGTATTTCGTAAAAAGCTTAAGTCTCAAAGATAACCTTCTTCGAATTAGCTCCAACTCTGACTATCTTCGTTCCAACTCAAACAATCATTCTCGAAACATGGCCATCAGTAGCCATTTTTAATCTCAGAAATGGTCATCAGTAACCATCTTCCTTCGAATTCTAAATCTTCAAAGAACATTCTTTCTAAACGAAATCTTCAGCCAACACTATTACAAGGCCTTGGGCGGGGGATTACATGGCCAAAAGCCCATTGACAAGAAAAATAAAGGCAAGAAAGAACAATAATTAAATAGTAGTAAGTTTAGGGTTACCACAAGGTTTGAACTTTAATCGATCTGGTTAACCCTGAAAATTAGGCACGAAGAAGAGAAATGTTAGTGTATTTAAAGATCAACAAGCCCTAAAAATCTACAAACCCTAATTGAACAAAATATGTAAAATAAATGATTTTCATATTTCAATAATCATTAAAGGTTAAAGAGAATCGAAAGTTTGATTAAATATAATCAATTAAATAATTATTGAGTTAATCCTAATCATTTAATTAATTAAACGTATGTATGAAAATAAAATGGAATTTTAAATATAAAAACGATTATCAATAGAATTATGGCAAAAAAATTGATTTTTCGATAAAAAATAAATAAGTGCAAAATTATTATAAAAATAGATTTGTTAAATAAATAAAAAGGATAAAAAGAAATTATAATAAAGAAATAAAAGAACAAAAAAAATAAAAAGGGACTCATAATTAAAAATAAATAAATAAAAAAAATTAAAAAACTTAGCTTTTTATTCTGTGTGGCATGGCCAAGGAGGTCTATGGTATGGATGCTAGTTCCTGAGCGTTTGATCCAGGACAAGAGTGATCTGATGGCTGATGATGGGACGGTGCATGGCAAGCTTGTTGTTGAGACACATGTGATCCTGCAGAAGAAATCAAAGACAAAAATATGCAAGGGCCAGGGATCGACCCCTGGACCCTTTGGTCACCAAACATGTGCGCTACCACCAGAACCCAATTCACCAGTTGTTAGTATTGTCGCTAGTAATTATAATAAAAAAAAACGCTCGTGACAAATTTAAAAAACAAGCAACGCGCGCCCTTGCCTTTTCTTCTTCGTTGGAGATTTCTGGAGAATAGGCAACGCTTTTGGCCACGGTTTTCACGCGTGGCCATAGCTCTCCATCCCTAAAAATTGCAAATAAACACCAATAAACGCCAACCAATGACCCAGACCGAACGTACGCATCCTCACGAGTCCAAAGGGACAATTAATTTGACCTGCAATTGCCTTTAACCAAAATCCCCACTCTTGAAGCATTCAAACCCTAACAATGGTGTTATGGTCTCGCAGTCTTAAAAACTCAATTAAGCGATCCAGACAGTTCATAAACATCATTATAAACATGAATATATAAGTAGAATACGTTTATGATGCATGAATTGTGAAAATCGATTCTTGAAAAGAGAGAACAAATCGTGACTTATTGTTGATGATTCACAACGTGTCTTGGCCTGAGGATGATCGGAAAAGCTTCAGGGATGTCTAAGGATTGTGTAACAATGCTCGAAACCCTTTGAAACCCCACCAATCTTTGAAACCGAATTAAGTTTTTTATAAAAAAAAAAGCTTTGTTCTTGGTGTTCTTGGCTTCAAAAACCTTGTCAATTCCCCTTCCCATGATCTGAATGGCTTGCATATTTATATTAGATGGAATTAGGTCAACAATTTTGGTTTTAATCTTGTTGAATCATAGATTGGAGATTTGATGGAAATATGGTTTTAAAACTTCCAAAATTGGCACAATTTCAATCTAATCTCATCAATATGATTTTGCACGAATTTGTTGTAGAATATATGATATTTAGGATATTGAACTTGATTGGAAATCTAAGCAAATCAAATCTCCTTGTATTTTTATCATTTATTTGATTTTATTCACCTTTTAAATGAATAAAAAATTCAAATAAAATCAAATATTCATCACAAATTCGTGGCTTTGAGATAGAGTATCTTTGATTACTTGGGGAACAATATTGGGCCATAAAAAGTTGGGCCTCTTTGCAAAAAAATCCATTTTGAACCTTATTTGTTTCACATTTCTTCCCTTAAAATGATCCAGATTTGACAAGGCATATCTCCCTCAATTTTTAAGATATGGAGGAGTTCTAGGACTTTTTGGAAACCTCAAGATGTCCTATACAAGCCACTTTGGAAGCTTTTTTCCATTTGAGGATTTTATCTTGATGATATGGGCTTTGACAAAACATTGCTTTTGGTTGACTTTCAAAAAAGACCTATAATCTTTTGATTCATATCTCTCAAATGAAGCATTTTTAGACTTATTATGTGATAGACAAAGTTGTAGAGAATTCAATTTCCTTCAAATTGAGCTTTGGATGGAAAATTTCTAATGTTCCATGTGAAAGTTATGGCTGGTCAAAGTTCAGTTGACTTTAGGTCAAAAAACCCTAATTTAGAAACTTTAGGTTCCATGTGTCGTTTTCTTTACCTCCCCGTTTCACTTGGGAGGACGACACGCTAGACCCTTCACGCGAAATTTGGAAGGAGGAAGCGCCCGTGGCGGGATGAATTTTGTTTCAGTTCTTCCTACGATATCACACGAACTTTTTAATTATCCTAACAAGTAGGGTAGGGGAAAAAGATCTCAAATAAACCCTAGGAGTTTGCTAAGTGTGGGGATTCACCTAGACTAGAAATTTTGGAATCCGGGAGGTCAGTTATACATAGGGAAGAGTTTAAGCATCCTATATATCCGTAGTACTCTACGGGAACCTTCTCTGTGTCAATGTGATTGTGTTTGTTGCTGAATGATTGGGAAAGTTTCTCCTTTGTGTTAGGAGAAGGAATTTAATTGATTTAAAAGAGAGACAGACATACTGACTATTTTTTGGTATTTTATTAGCTCGCTGAGATTCCTTGTGAACCTCATGTCTACATATCCCTAATGGAAGTCAGAGCTTTTTGTAGTTCGGGGAAATAATTAGGGATTTTAATGATTTTTGGTGCCTTGATTGAAGCTTAAGGTTGAAGCTTGAATTAAATCTCTGTTTACAATAAAGAGACATGAAATCATCTTTACAGAGAGGTATTTCTACTATTCCACCACAAACATTTTAAAGTGACAGAAAAGCTGAATTCATTTCATTAAGAGAGGGAGCCTACTTGGTTGATCAAGTATGACAGCCAACATGCCTCTTGAATGAAAGAAGGATTCTCATCCAAATTAGGGAAAGTGTACATGTCTGGGTTTGTTTGCCTCAGAGCATGCCTTTCAAAGTCCTAAATGGGAGAATGTTTAAAATTGAAGTTGAAATTGAAATGTTTGTTTGTTTGAATGTGGTGAGATAGGAGAAATATCTTTCTATATAGATAAGCTATGTCTACCTACTGTTTGAAAGATTTGATTTTAGCTGGCTTGTATGAGGCCCAAGCTTGAGGCTTTTGATTGATTTATTATTTTATTGACTCTGGGAGATGACTCCACTGGGGATGGATTTAAACTAAAGAGTTTTTGTGTTCTGTACAAAGCCCAGAATTGAGGCTGACTCTAGCTGGAGAGTATTTATTTGATGGATTTTATTTGGTGTTCTGTACAAAGCCCAGAATTGTGGCTGACTCTACTTAGGGAGACTCTATTCTGTGCCTTGTATGAAGCCCAAGGTTATGGCTGACTCTTAAATGGGGAAGTCATTATTTCATGCCTTGTATGAGGCCCAAGGTTGAGGCTGACTCTTTGGGGAGTTTTACTCTGCTGGAGGATTTATCTATTGAAAGACTGATTTTTTGGAGGCTAACCCTTTCCAGAGATTTTGACTCAACTGATGAAATTATCCTTTTAAAGAATGAATTTTTTGGAAGCTAACCCTTTCCAGGGATTTTGAATGATAGCAGAAATATTAACTAATTGAGACTTCTTGTTTAAAGCCCAAGATTAAGGCTGACTTTGATTGAGGATAGACAGATAAGGAACCTAGACTCTGCTAAGGAAAATTAATGAAGATAAGGGTGACATAGACTGTCCATGTCTCTCATTCCAAAAGGTGTGCTCAATACTGAGATTGAAGCAATCTCGGCTTGTTTAAAGTATGGTTTGAAGAGTGGAATAAACTCACCAGGGTAGGCTAAAAGGTGACTAAAGACCTGTTCCTATGTTATTAGAAACCTGATGGGTCCTTGTATACAAGCTCAAGAGGAAGCTGGAAATGCTTTTAAGAAGCCTGTGGGTCCTTGTACAAAGCCCAAAAGGAGGCTAATCGAGGGTCATCGAGGGTCCTTGTTATAGCACAAGAGAAAGCTATGTGGTTTTGAACTTATTATGGCTCTAAGCAAATGGGTAAGAGGTTTCACCAGGAATAATTCCTCTTGGGTGGATGTATCCTATTTTGGGTTCTAAGGCTTTTTTCAGGATGTTCACCGGGAATAATTCATCTTGAGGGTTTTAACTAAAGATCTCTAATTAGGAAAGAGCCTTCACCAGGAAGACATTCTCAATCCTAGGCCATAGTCCTATAATATATATATATATATATATATATATATATATATATATATATATATATATATATATATATATATATATATATATATATAGTTTAACTGTCCTAAGGTTTATACTCAGACATAGTTCTAAAAAATATATAAACAGTTTATATTTGATAGTAATTTAAATAAAGACTGTAAATTGAAAGCTATAAAGCCTAACCTGGATGGAGTGGAGGCCTTTGAAGATGTATGTACAAAGCCTTACCAGCAGTTTTATTGATAACAGTTGAATATTTGTAATAAACAGTTAAAGGTTTTTTGAAAACAGAAGAAGTGAAGATGGACTCTAGGTCACATAGGTATCTGAAGAGTTTCATCGGGAATAATGCCCTTCAAATACCAGAAGAATGCTTTGAAAACAGAAAAAAGATTTTGTAAATACAATTTTGAAAACAAACTAAGAAAAGCAAAAGGTGCTGGGACTTACACTCTATTAGAGGCCAAAAGAAATGATTTTCTGTTTATGAAAAACAGTTGAAAAGAAATGAAAAGATGTAAAGTTCCGTTGTCTGAGAACCTTGAATGTCTGTTTAATATGGAGTTTGAAAACAGTTTTGAATTTTGACAAAAGTCAACTTAATTAGGGTAAAGACAAAATCTATACCTTATTAAGACCTAAATGATAAGGGTTTTATCACTAAAATATTTATGAGAGATTAGGTTTTGAAAATTCAAGGAAAACATGTATTAAAATATTTTTTTTTAAAATACTTAAAACACACCATTTTTAACCTAATAAAAATACATGGAATAAATAATATTTTTTTTGTGATTTTTTTGACTATTCATAAAATATATATATTAATTGATAAGGGTGTGAAAAATGAAGTGAAAATGAATTAATTTGATAGGTTAAATAATTGTGTGAAGTTGGTGAAAAAAATGAGAGAAAATGAGTGTAAAAAAATAGTTTTGGCCCTTGGAGGGTTTGAACCCACGCCCTCATAGTCACACACTCAAAATAACACCACTGGGCCAAACGCCAGTTGGTGATTATAACACGCGCGCAGTTGGTTTTGTTTTAAAACAAGTTAGAAATCTTTGAAAAATAAAAGGATCAAAAAGTCTGGGGCGAGGGGGATTCGAACCCCAGACTATGGGCATGAGGAGACTAAGAGCGCATGTGAGGCCACTAGGGCAAACGATGAATTCGTTTGTAAAACGCATACCATTCAAAATAAAATAAACCTGACCCAGAGATTTGAATTTTGTGCGCCATAGCCATGGTCGTCTTCTTCCTCAAGCTCTCAAATTTTGAATCTGTGAACTTGCTCATTTCTCAACCAAACAGGGTGATGTAAACATGGATTTCACTCTAAATTTCCTCACGAACTCAAATATGTAACTAACACAGATTTATATTAACTACATCTAACAAATTTACTAAAAAAACGTGAAGAACCCTAAAATTTGAAAATCAAATTAAATGGCTATACTGAAAGATAAATGAATGATGATAGAGGGTTTTTAATGCTCTTATGATGCTGAACAAACAGGTATCGAGATATATGAGAAAGGGTACTTGAATAAGTGAGTTAGAGTTTGAAAAAATACCTCTGAAAATGGAGGTCGTGAGGATGATGAGGAACACCTGGGCTTGTGTGAGTGATCCTAAAAGCTTCATGGGGACTCAGTGATGCTAATTGAATACTTATTATGACTTGAATTCCTCTGAATCGTCTAACTCGACTCCTTCAAATTGAGCTTCAAGTGAACATGGAGGTTGATGAATTTGTAGTTACAGATGTGTTGCAGGCATCTGAATAGCTCCACTACACCTCTAGGAACATGTTGATGTGCTTAGCTTGGCTTGACACCTTCTAAATTCTTCTACAGACCTCCACTTGCTTAAGCTCCAAAGTGAGAGTGACTATGGTGTTACTCCACTTACATAAGTGATCCAGGTGCTTGGATCACCTCTAATGAACCTCCTTGAGATGTTAGAATGCTTACTTCTCAAAGAAGAGCTCTGGTTTGAAGAAATCGATTCTTCTTGCCAAAGAACTTTGGAAAACCATAAGCATGAGGGAGAGAAAGAGAAACCAAGAATTGGAGTTGCTTTGGTGTGTTTGATACTGAGGTATGCACTTGTATTTATAGGCAAAATGTTCAGAGCAATTAGAGATAGTAAGCTTGCTTAGTGAAGTGAGTTTGGTTTCTTGGCCATGAAGGAATTCAAGGAATCTCCAAGATGTAATGATGGTGTTTTCGAGCTAGCTCCCCATCCATTGATCTTTTCTGATCTTAGGGGACATACATGAAGTGTAGAGCTCTCTAATTGGCTTAGAAAAGATTCCAATTGATGAATCACCATTTGCCATAAATTCCTAAATGTAATGATTACTTAGTCACATGGCTTTGATTTTTGGATGTTTTGGAATCTTGATGCAAATGATTCAAATGATTCTCTCCAATCTCTTCTGATATATTTGAAGTGTATATGCACCATTTAGTACAGGTCCTTACACGAAAATGACCAAAACCAAAATTGGTTATGCCTTAAAACTTCACTCCATGGGCCTAACTTTGAACAATCATAACTCCTAGCTCAAAATGAATTTGGAGAAGGTTGAACACAATTTGGAAAGCTCTTAACATGTACTTCAATTCATTAGTTTGGTGTTTGCCCAAAATATTTAGGGAAATTAGTGAAAAAGTCCCATAAAGTTTGAAGAAAACTAGGGTTTCTTTGCTAGTTTTGTGAAGGCAGCAACTTTGAAGCTCCATATCTCTTCAATGGTTGATTTTTAGCCAAAAAATTATATGTGACAAAGTTGTTTATTGGATCAAAATCTACAACTTTGATGTTGGAAGTTTTTTTTCAGTTTGTACTTGAAATTTTGAGATATTGCCTTCCAAAGTTTTGTAAAAAGACCTTTAAACACTTAGAAAAATTTCTAAGTATGAAAAGTCAAACTTTGAATTTTTTATTCTTGATTGATTTTCTTGATTTTCTTTTGTCAAATGACTTCAATAATCATATATTGATGATATTGATCTTTAAAAGTCATGTCTTGACTCAAAACCCTAAAAGTCAAAGGTAGCCCTGTATAGTTGACTTTTTCCAAATGAAGTGAATTCTTGGGCTTTGGCAATGAATCAAGCTCTTCTCCTTAAATGAATGATGTGAATGGATTATATTGAAGTAATAGAAGCGCTTGAGTCATGCTTTGAGTTTTGGATCCATGTCCTGATTAAAAGTCAACTGCCTAGGTGAATTAGGGTAAAAAACCCTAATTGTCGACCAGATGAAAATGATGACTGTAGACCTTGAATTGAAGTGTAATGCCTTATGGATATTGTCATATGAGCTAATTGAAGATAATTGAAACCTTTGAGTGATGCCCTGGAGCTTTCTAGGGTTCTCCAAATGTGATCCCTGATTTTAGTCCTTGG
Source organism: Vicia villosa (assembly GCF_029867415.1). NCBI lineage: Eukaryota > Viridiplantae > Streptophyta > Magnoliopsida > Fabales > Fabaceae > Vicia > Vicia villosa. The sequence continues at coordinate 341,894 of NW_026705906.1, forward strand.
TGGGCTCAAAACCCTAGACTGGTGAAGTAAGCAAACTTGGGTCCAGGTGATGGGTGTCTAATCAATCATAGGTGAATAGAATGAAGTTTTTTTCTTTAAGTCCTATGTTTGTGTTGGAGACCATCCCTTTTATTGATTTGATCCTTTGCCTGAGCTCTTTTGTTTCTGAACACCCTTGATTAAGCACCAGATGAACAAGTAACTGTTCTGAGTATCTGTTTTGATTCTGATGAAAAGCCTGAAAGTATGACACCTTAGGGGGGTCGAAATTAGGGTATGACATTTGACCATTTGAACTGTTGACTGAGCAATCTTATGGATCAAAGCTTGAAAACTTGGCATGAGGATCCTTTGAAGCATATGATAGGCCATGGAGATCTTGATTCATTCATTTTCTTCAGAGAAATCAAAACCCTAGTTCAGGAGGTCATTGTTTAGGAGAGTATGCCTTTGAGTCTTGAACTTTGGTATGAGTTTGAAAGGTGAAATGAGATGGGAAAATTTTGGGGTATGACAACCATACAGTTTCCTTATCAGTTTCTCAGTAACAACAACTTCATGCCCTAACACGAAAGAGATGATGGCAGTTGAAGTAACCGTAGCATGTGTCCAGAAATCCTTAACCAATAAAGGATAAACTGGTCCAATCAACCTTTCAAAGTAGTTTGACCATCCTTGTACCAGCATTGCAATTTTGGTTTTGAAATCATGTGCCATAAGATTTTCAAAATCCACCATTGTTTCGCAGAGAACTTCCAGTTCATTAAAAGGAATCGAACAAGACTTCAACAGAGTAAATGCAGATCTCTTTTGTTGAACTTGATGTTGCGATGATACCTTGCTTTGAACATTCGAAGATGAAGCCATGGATTCACACTGAGATTCAGGTTTAGTAACTAGGGTTTATGCGAAAACAAGAGAGAGATGAACAAAAAGAGATAACGAACAAAGAGAGAGAATGTAAAGAGATGAAATGTTATGGAGATGAGTTTATATAGGCACGGATTTGAAAAGAAATGCAATTAACTTCTGAGAATGAACAGTTACAAGATGCAGAAAATCAAATGCATTTAATGTTGAGTGACGTTAGGGTAAAACGTGATATTTGAAATGATTTGCAAAGTTACCTAGGGCGGCGTCTCATCAACTGCATGCATGCCTGTCCAAATAGAGTGAACACGTGTTCAACTTCTGGAATAGCTGGTGACAGCTGTTTTGCTTAGAAAGAGATTATGAATCAACTTAGACATATGAAACGTTAGCGATAACAGAATCAGAATATCTAACTGATCAACATCAGAACTTAAATGAAAAAATAAATTAGATCATTTCAAATCTAATCCATATATCATAACTTCTCATCCTTTTATTCTGGGCATAAATCCATACTGATATTCTTCAGGATGAACTTAAACCTATCTTCAGCAAGGGGTTTTGTAAAGATATCAGCCCATTCATGGTTTGTATCAACGAAGTTTAAAGAAAGAACACCCTTCTGAACATAGTCCCTAATGAAATGATGTTTAATCTCAATATGTTTAGCTTTGGAATGTAATATTGGGTTCTTAGATAAACAAATAGCAGAAGTATTATCACAGAAGATAGGAATGTTACTCTCATATATCTAATAATCTCCTAGCTGACTCTTCATCCAGAGCATTTGTGTACTACATCTAGCAGCAGCAACATATTCTGCTTCTGTTGTAGAGAGGGCAGTCGTAACTTGCTTCTTGTTGTACCAGGAGATCAGGTGACTTCCAAGAAATTGACAACTTCCAGAAGTACTTTTCCTTTCAACTCTATCTCCAGCGTAATCAACATCACAAAATCCTACTAAGTTGTATTCTTCAGATCTTTTGTAGACTAAACTAACATTAGTAGTACCTTTCAAATACCTCAGAATTCTCTTAACAACTATTAAGTGAGATTCTCTAGGATCTGATTGGAATCTTGCACAGAGACAAACACTGAATAAAATATCAGGTCTAGAAGCAGTAAGATATAGAAGAGATCCAATCATACCTCTATAGAGCTTCTGATCTACCTTCTTACTTACCTCATCCTTACCTAGAACACACGTTGGATGCATAGGAGTTTTTGCTTATTTGCTTTCTGAAAGATTAAACTTCTTCAGAAGTTCTTTCACATAGTTGGTCTGATGAACATAAGTTCCTTTAGAAGTTTGATTGATCTGGATCCCAAGGAAATACTTGAGTTCTCCTATCATGCTCATTTCAAACTCAGCCTGCATAGACTTAGCAAACTCCTTTCCAAGTGTAACATTAGAGGTTCCAAAAATAATATCATCAACATAAATTTGGCAAATTAAAATATCCTTTTTAAAGGTTTTACAAAAAAGAGTAGTATCCACTTTTCCTCTAGTGAAACCATTATCCAGAAGGAAAGAACTTAATCTTTCATACCAAGCTCTAGGAGCTTGCTTCAATCCGTATAATGACTTCTTTAGTTTAAAAACATGTTCTGGAGACTTAGAGTCTTCAAAACCAGGAGGTTGGTGGACATAGACTTCCTCATCTATATAACCATTTAAGAAGTGTCATGCACTCAGTTTTTTACCATACCTCTCGTGAAGAGATACACGAACTGACTCTTCTCTTTTTGCTTTTGTGTTTTTGAAAATCAGAGAGTCGCCACCGACTTTTATTTCATCCAATTAAGGAAAGGTTTATAAAAGAAACAGAAAAAAGACCTTTAAGAAATTCTGGGTAAGGGGGTAGGTTATACAAAGGGAAGGTGTTAGCACCCTTTGTATCCATGGTTATCCACGGGCTCTTAATTGCTTAGCTCACTTGTTTAAATCATTTGTCTTGCCTTGAAATGCTTGTATGTGGTCTTAAAATTCATTTTGTGAATTGACTTTGTAATGATCCTTGTGCGGATGTATACAAAGTGTTTTATCTTTCGAAAGATATTTTGAAAAAAAGAATGTTAAATTCGTAATGATCCTTGTTTGGATATATACCAAGTATTGTCTTTTTTTGAAAGTTTTTATTTTGAAAAACAATGATATATGAGACATTTGTTTGTTTGATTTGAGCAAGCAATTAGGAGGTCTACCCTAAGTTATAAGGTCTTTTCCTATTTCCTTTAGAAAATTCTCCTTTCACCGGATGTAAACGAAAGTTCGATTTTTCATTTGAAACAGTAGAATTTGATTTTTGATTTTGAAAATGGTAAAAGAGGGATTACCCTAAGAGGTGCAAGTGTGATTGTGTTTTGATTCATATATTTTATCTTTGAAGTTAGTGACCTACCGCTTCAATTTTTATCTTTGACATACACGCAATTTTATATGTACAGAAATTAAAATGCGGAAATGTGAAATGCGGAAAAGTAAATCTACGCTATTACATCGATTGTGCGGGAAATGTAAACTACGCTATTTACATGAATTTGACAACCTATACACTTGATCTAGGAATTTAAATTGCAAGAAAATAAAAGAAATTTTTTTGGATTTTTTGTATGATTGATTTTAATTAGAATTAATGTATGATTAATTTAATTAAAATGAGAAAAAGGTAGAAATAAAATTTAAACCTAAAAATTAAGTTTGAAATATGTTCAAAATGTTTGTCAATTTATTTTTAAAACAAAACTAATTTTTTTGGAATTTTGAAGTTGATTTTGAAATTATTAAGTTAAATAATACTTCATTATGCAAATAATTACATAAATAATTAAAACTTAAAGAGAAAAATATTCTAAATATGTACAAAATTAGTATAAACTATATAAACTAAATTTAATATAAAGAACAATTTTTTTATGATTTTTTGATTGGTTGAAATAATTAAAAAGCAAATATATAAATATATACTAATTAATTAAACAAAATATTTTAATTATTAAGAAAAATAAAATATTTTTATATCAAAAAATAATAGATTAAATTATAAACCTAAAAATATTTTTGTTATATTTTTTGGATTTTTTAAACAATTTTTAATTAATTATTGAAAGAAAATAGAAAAATATGTTAGTAGTAATCCTGGTGGTAATTAATGGAGCCCATGATATGGATGTGTGTTTTTATGCGTTGGATGTGTCAAGATCATGATCTAATGGCTGTAAAAGTGAGGGAACATGATATGATGGTGGGTGACATGCGCTGAATTCAAGGAGAATATATTATCCAGACTGGGCCCCACGCGCGCAAGGTGGACCAATGGAGGAGCAAGGAGATGCCACGCGTGATGGTCAACTTTTCAACCTTACTATTCATCATCTTCTTCCTTTTACCTGCGGATTTTGCTGCAGATTTACCTGCGGATTTTCCTGCGGATTTTGCTTTCAAATCTTCAATATTTTGAACGACCTACAAAATGAAAATAAAAAAACAAGGGCCACCCAGATCACCTAAATGGACCCTTCTAAACATGATAGCGTCGTTAGTTTTGCCATTTGGAGCTTGTATCATGGAGAACGAAAGCTTCACATGTTTGAAGCTCAAAAATGGTGGAGCTTCAAAACCACGTTAAAGCTTGCATGTGATCACTCAAATCTACTCTATATCATGCCATGAGTCCATGCAAGTGGTTAGTTTTCATTTTAATCAAGCATGCATAAGAAAACGAAAGTTATATGTGTATGTTCATGAAAAACACCATGCATGTGTTATGACTCTCATGGGACCATACAAAGAGTTTATTCTTACTCTATACCACCTTAGAAGATGATTGAAAGTGTTTGTTTGTATTGATAATGGTTGGAAAGCATGAAACAAAAATTACAAAGTTATGGAATTTTTTGAGAAATTTTGTGAGTTTCTTTGCTATCCTCTTGCTATATTTCGTGTGTCTTTGATTGATGAAGCATTCCTCTTCATTTATAGGCCATGGATGTGCTTAAAATCTAAGCCAAGAAGCATTGATTGATTTTGTTGAATTTTTGAATTTTATAATATATCAAGCTTAGAATTCAAGCAACCATGGCTTGATTTTTCCACTCTCTTGCTCTAGGCCTGCTGTACCAGCTCCTTGTGGCAGAGTTGAGTCCATTTTGGTGGCCTTAGCTTAAGATCAAAGCAAAATAACATTATCCTTTATCATTTCTTTTTCAATTTAATTTTAAATGTAATAAAATTAAACCAAAAAAGAAACAAAAATGCTATGGGCCTTGGCTTGGTCGTGGGAGTCCCTTCACATTATGGGGAACATGTTTGGATCATTAAAATTTGGTCTCTTTTGAAAAAAAAAACATTTTTGATCAATGTTGATTTCATGCATTTTCCCAAAAAATAGCCAACTTCAACAAGGCATAAATCCCTCAATTTTTATCATATGAAGGAGTTCTTGTACTTTTTGGAAACCTCAAGATGTCCTCTACAAGCCACTTTGGAAACTTTTTTTCATTTGGAGAAGTTATCTTGATGTTATGGCCTTTGACAAAAAACCACTTTTTGTTGACTTTGAAAATGACCTGTAATGTCTTGGTTCATATTTTTCAAATGGTGAATCTAATGACCATGGGACCAATTGCATTTGAAATATAATTGAATTTCCTTCAAAATGAGCTTTGGTTTGAATTTTTTGGATGAAGGATGAGAGAGTTATGACCAGTCAAAGTTTAGTTGACTTTTTAGGAGAAAACCCTAATTTTGAAACTTAGGGTTTTGTTGATTTTTGATCTTTCCTTGATGAATTATGATCAACAATTGATCAAATGATGAATCTTTTGACAAAATATGGATGTTGACAAAAAATTTCATTTTTGACTGTCTGTTGACTTTTTTGGTCAAACGGGTCGTCTGTTGACTGTTTGAGCTGCTGACTGTGCGTCTGAGCGAATTGATGTTTGAAAATTTGTATGGTGGTACTTTGAGATATATGGAGGTCCATGAAATCCATTTGAGGTCTCAGAAAACTTGTTCTCCTGAAAAAAACAAAAACCCTAGTTAGGGACTGTTCGCGTAGGAGACAGTTAAGCGTACCTGATTTTTGTGCAGTGCTAAGTCTCTGCTAATCATGTGATATTCAGAAGACTTCTAGAACAAAAATCTTGGAATTTTGAAATGCAAAAGATTGATTTGATTGATGGTACAAAACACGGAGAATTGCACTGTTAGCGGGTTGGACTGTCAATTGACTGTTCAGGTATTAATGTAGCAGTTAAAGTGAAAATTCAATAGTTAAAGTTAATTTTTATTTTTGTTTCTTTTTTTTTGTTGTTGTGTTAATGGTGAAAATTTATTTACATGAGTTGTTAGAAAAACACAGACATAATAAATAAATAATATATACTGTACGCAAACAAAATTACCGATAATAACCTAGAAAAATATTTAATGCACAGTGAAATAAATATTTAACTGGCAGAAAACACACAAAATATTATCTGGATAATTAAACTACAGTACGACAAATAATACGACATTTAATACTGACAGTACAAATATTACATAATATAATGAACAGTACGACGAGTAAACGGTACGTTAAAAAAATAAAAGATACGACAAATTTTAAGAATGACTATTAATAACCCATGCTATAAATAATAACATATAGATGATTGGGAGTGTAAACAACCCAGGTCCACATTTTTCAGGACTATGCAGACAGAAGAAGGACATGATTACCACCACGACGATGATGACCATAAGAAAACACGTTTCCATCCGCTTCGCCATTTTTGCCGGGGAAGAAGAGAGAATGAATATGAAGTAGAATTTTGAGAGATGAGTTAGAATTTGATGTGAGATTTTATGGAAAAAATGAGAGGTATTTATAGAATGAAAAGAAGGATAGAGACGTTGGGGAATGAAGTGATTCCGTACAAAAAAGGAAAATTTGAGTGGTAGTAGGATTTGAAAGAAAGTGTGTGGTAGGGTTTAAAAAAAAAAGAGATGTATAGAATAAAGTTAGGATTTGATTTTGAAAGAAAGAGATTTGAAAAAGATTTTGAAAATAATAGAATATAGTACAAAAATTAGTGGGAAACAAAAGTTAATAATAATTTACTTGTTACCAGTACAGTCTGAATCCCCGGACTCTGTACCTGCAAAAAATTTAATTCTGTACCAATTGCGTCAGTACTATTTATCTGTAAATAAATCTCAAATAAATAGCGCGTGTGAAGTAATAAACAGTACTTGGCGTTTGTGTAAGAATAAATTCAACAGCGAGCCAAAATACCGTATAAGAAAAATTCTAAAAACCAAGTATTCATAAATCAGGATATTTATGGAATAAAAAATCCAAGATTATATGAAGCTCTTAATTTTTAAACAGAAGTTTTCTTGAAAAAAGATGCGGGCAAATTTTGGGGTATAACAGTTTCCCCTATTCAATCTTCTTAAACCTGAAGAGACTGTTTGGAATCTGAAGGTAGAAGATGATTGAATATTTTAGATGCCCTGAAAATTTGCACTTACCTCGACCGGTCGTGATGTTGGAATTTGCTTTTGAATGTTGTCTGAGAAATGTTGTTGGCAGATCGAAACATTACCTGAGATGGGCTTTCAGATGCCATCTGGCAAATGTATTTGATGGTTTGTTCACCAGAATGAATCCATTGATTATATCTTGATGAAGGATTTGAAAACCTCCGCGTTGACCGTTTCGGAACCGTCCGAGGTTACCGCTTTAAGTCTTGGAGGCTGATCATTACGGAACTGTCCAAAGTTTTTCCGCTTTAGATTTTGAAAGTTGATCTATGAGGAACCGTCTGAGGTATCAGCTTTAGATCTTCGATGGTAGATCATTCTGGAACCTTCTGAGGTATCAGCTTTAGATCTTTGATGGTAGATAGTTCTGGAACCTTTTGAGGTATCAACTTTAGATCTTTGTTGCTTGTTTTTTGAGTTGATAGGTGATTTGGAAAGAGAGATCTCTTCGGAATGAATCTTCGGCTTGATTATATCTGAGAGGAATGTTCGTCTGAATAGAATTCAGGGGAACACTGTATGTGATCAAGAACAACTTTGCTGAGGATATTCGTCCACCTGAAAAAAATCAAGTTAGCGTCATGCAATGTCATGATGCATGTAATGTATGAGATTTTTGAACTAAAGGAGAAATATGCATGTTATGTATGCGTTTGTCATGAAACATTATATGTTGTGTATGAATATGCGTATGATGTATGATGTATGATGTATGACTTATGCAGTCTTGAGCGTATCAAGCTTCTGGTTGGGAAAATAAATCCCCGCTAGTCATTTGGAAATGAAGGCATTGTGATCGTTGATGATTTTTTGTCGTCTTGTTTGAGTATACTCGGCTGGGGACCTTCTTTGAGAACCAGGGTGCTCTGTTGAAGGATCTTTGACTACCGCTCGGGGATGAAAGGTAATTTGAAAGTTCTGATTTCGATGCCCTTTAAAGTGGGAATGAGGAAGATGCATAATCCTCCGATGCACTATTTGACCAAGTCCTGGTGTGGAGACCACACTTTCTGGGGATAGCATTCTGGAACAGCCCTGCTGGGGAATAAGATTTCTCGAATCACTTTGTTGGAGAGAAAAATCTCATTGAGGAATTTGCTGAGAAATGCATTTCTGTTGGGGATTTTTCTTCTAATGCTGGTTTCGGGATGATGTCCAAATGACTGGGACATTACCTGAATGCTATTCCTGTTTTTCTGGTAAACATCAATCATATTCAAATGCACATGTTCATTCAAAATTATCATTTGGGACGTTTACGTATTCAAAACAGAAAAAGTGAAAATGTTAATTTTGAGCATGATCTGTATTGATTTTTTGAAAAAGAGCCATGATAGGTTGATTAGTACAAGGAGACAAAAATCCTAGTAGTAGGAAATTGTCATAAAGCTTTGAAAAGTATTTATAAAGAGAAATAGCTATGTGAAAACAATCCAGTCAGGTTTCAATTCTGCTATTGCCAATTTGTCTTCGAGCATCTCATCCCTCACTTGTCGGAAGAAAGCAGTTGGACTGATCGGTGTCTTTGATGTGTTAAACCTTGAAGGTGAGTAGGCAGCTGAACGGAACACAGTTGTACGCTTTATTCCCTAAATTTTGCCTAGACCGCCTTTTCAGGTTTTCAGCCTACCGGGATAATATTTATTTAGTCTCTAATTTTTGCCTGGATCGCCTTTTCAGGTTTTCAATCCACCGAGACGCTCATTTTTGCCTAAGTCGCCCTTTCAGGTTTTCAACTTAGCGAGCTTTTCTTTAAGCAAAGTACTTTTTGACTATGTCCGCATTTACAGGGTGTGGGAAATCCTCGCCATCCATAGTGGTAAGTGTCATACCCCAATTTTTGACCCTAAGATCACACATCATTTGCATACCAATCATCAATCAAGAAGTTTTAACCTAGATCTCTACTTGCAATGTTGTGCTCAATTCATCTGCAAAGGAATCATCGAGCACCCATGTTTTAGTTTGTATATATTCCTTTACTAACCAAAATACCAAAAATATTGCCTTGTGCTCTTGTATGTTTGTGTTTTGTAGGTACCAAGTCAAAATACCCATCAAAGGAGCATTTTTCAACATTTTCACTGCGCAAATCGATTTGCATAAGGTGTAAATCGATTTACACAACTGTTTCTGCACCAGATTTGCTTCTGCCATCAGTGCAAATCGATTTCCATAAGACAGCAATCGATTTGCATAACTGTTTTTGCCCCAGATTTTGCCTTTTTCAGCCATGTAAATAGATTTGCATAATGTGCAAATCGATTGCACCAGCACGAATTTGAAAAAATGAAGGCAAATTTCAGCTTTTTGAAGTGTTGACATCATTTGCAAGCATGGGAAGCATGACTTGGTTCTCACATTTGATTTCCTACATCATCTAATCATGTACCCTCATGTGATTGCATCAAGACCATTGGATTTCATTTTTGGCTCCAAATCACTTTTCCAAGCCTAATTCTATTTTCCAATCCTAACTCCAAGCCACAAAATTTCCCAAGCCTAAGTGCTATAAATTGAGACACTCCCCTCTTCATTTTTCAAGCTTTGATAGCCAAGAAACTTATTGCAAATTCTCTCCTCACCTCTTCCAAACCCATCACTCAAAGCTCTTTCTCTTCCACACAAATTAGTGAGTCACATCTTGAACCTCACTAATTTAGAGCTAAACCTCAACATAAACACTACTTTTCTTCATCAATTGTGAGAGATCAAGGCTTGTGGTTGTATGTTCTTGAAGAAGACTCAAAGTTTGTGAAGATTTGGTAAAATTCTAGATCCTTTTCATGATCCAAGATGTGATCCTTTGTTGTTTATGCTTGATGCACCTTTGGTGCTACATTGATGAGATTTGCTTGCTTAATTGATACATTTTCGTGCACAAATTGATCCAAGATCACAAGGTGTTTGGTTTTATGTTTAAACAAGTTTTCTTCTCTTTATTTGCTGTTTTTTTTTAAAACTGTGTTGTGCAAATCGATTTACATCTTGTGCAAATCGATTTACACAACTGAAAAACTGCGCAGATTTTGAAAACAGAGTTGTGCAAATCGATTTACACTGTGCAAATCGATTTACACTGGGCAGAATGTTGATTTTTGTAGTTTTTGGCTTGTTTTTGGTTCTAACTCATCTTCTACTCCATTCTTTTGATATTTTCTTTGAATCACAAGTTAGAGGCCTAATTTCTCTCTAATTTCAATGGACTTAGGGCGTCGATACGATGAGAATCCAAATCCGCAATATTAAGTGATTGAAATTATGGATGAAAGGAGCCTTTAATGTGGTTCCATCTTTTACCTCTTTTTATTTTGGTCGATGAAAGTCTTAATGCCTTGAGAATTCTTATGGATTCTTGGTGAATACTAGATCACTCACCATTTTTTCTTTTCGTGCGGTATTGCTTTCGGAAAACGATCTACATATCGTTCTTCTCGCATGCATTAGCATATAAAGTTTTGACCGGCCTCGTTGTAGGGTGATTTCTATATAAATCACTTGGCGATCTGCTTAACATAGCGCAATATTTCGTGTCCCGAATAAAAAAGATCAAATATGGAAGAGAATTGTATGCCGTTGATTTAAGACTTGTGGAGGTTTTTATCGTGTAGTCGCTATGATTTTATCAAGCTTCTGATAACCCCCATTGAATTTAAGTCCGAGTACATCATTCACTCACCATCGATCTCCTACTAATTTTGATAACATACTTGACAAGTTTCAAGATGGTTATCTTTAACATTTAACAACTAACTTTACTTTCCGCACCTTTACTATACCGCTCTTTATATTTCTCGCTTTATCGCTTTATTTTATCATTTCATCATATTTACTTTCCGCCATTTTTTCTTTGTCCACTTGGACATATGTTTATGCTTCCGTTATTTTTCTTTTGTCCACTTGGACCATACTTTACTTTTTTTGCTAAAACACTAATAAACAACCGAAAATCTAAAAAATACATAAGGCTCTCTTTGGACTATCGGTTACTATCCCTAGCATTTTGGAGATTCGGACTTATGGACCTAGTACCTCTGGACTCATTCTATTACTACCCTGTGATTGTTCTGTCTGTCTGGCATTGTTTTGTTGTATGATAATGTGTGCAGGTACTTCCTTGAAAGCCCTTGATGGTTAATTCCAAGGCATTGATATAAGGATTTTACCCGAAAACAGCCGTTACTCTGCCCGATTTTCGTCAGAATCTTAATGTGCTTAATGAAAAGTGGTGCTAAGACAATAAGTTCATCTGGATCCCCAAGTGTTAATGTGTTGGTATTGATAATTCCAAAGGATGGGAAATCCACCTTGACTCTTAATGTCAAGTGTTGGCTTCTTACTTGGTTAGACCGTTTCTTTCCTTAGCTTTTATTTTACGCAATAGGATAGCCTCTTCATCTCCACCCATTCTTAAATTTTCAAAAACTTCTCCCTTTTTCCAAAACATTCTTATGTTTGCAAACCTTTTCAAAACTTTTTCTTAAAAATATCTTTCGCCCTTAGTGGCTTTTCTTCAAAAGTTTAGACACCGTTAATTGTCGAAACGAGTGGTTATACCCCACGATTTTGAAATTGATTGATAATAACGAGATCTTTTCCGCGTGAGAGAGCTAGTGGCATACTCGTTGATTTTATCCGAGTTGGAGCCCTTCTTTCATTTGCGATGCAAAGAACTTGTTTGTTCTCATGCTCAAGATCAATGGCTGAGTATTTCTCTCTAACGACAACAAAGTGTTTATTCGTTTTAAAACGTTTTTCCCAAAAGCGGAACTACATTAGCTCTGACTTCTCCATTGCACCGAGGAGGTATGTAGGCCCAAGGCTTAACGTCTTGCCGAGCTAATTTTAAAAATAAAACAAACCCTTTTTTAGCACACACGACACAGATTTTCAAAAAGGTTCCTGTGGAGTACCACAGATATGAGGGGTGCTTTAAACCTTCCCCTGATATAATCAACACCCGTACCTGAGATCTCTTTCTTGTTTTAAAAAACAAAACTTTGGGTTTTACGTTCTTTTCCCTTTTCCTTTGAAAAAATAAAGCGCGGTGGCGATTTCAAAACGGAATATTGATTCGAGTCAATCCCATGGCTTCGATATCAGATTTTCCCCGCTACAGTAAGCAACATGGCTCCGCCGGAGAATATTTTCTTGATTACAAACGGTCCCTCATAAGTGGGAGTCAACTTGCCCCTGGGGTCACCTTGTGGTAAGATGATGCGTTTGACAACCAAACCACCGGTTTGGTATGCCTGACTTTTGACTTTCTTGTTGAAGGCTTTGATCATACGCTTTTAGTACAACTGACCATGACAAATAGCTGCGAGTCTCTTCTCATCAATCAAGTTTATCTGGTCCAACCGAGTCTGAATCCAATCGTCTTCGCCTAGATCGGCCTCTTTCATAATCCTTAGGGAAGGAATCTGAATTTCAATTGGAAGAACTGCCTCCATACCATAGACTAAGGAGAATGGAGTTGCCCCTGTTGAAGTACGCGCTGATGTGCGATAACCATGAAGAGCAAAAGGTAACATCTCATGCCAGTCTTTGTAGGTTACTGTCATCTTTTGTATGATTTTCTTGATGTTCTTGTTGGCAGCTTCCACCGCGCCATTCATCTTTGGTCGATATGGAGAGGAATTATGATGTTTGATCTTGAATTGTGTGCAGAGTTCAGTAATCATTCTGTTGTTTAAATTTGTGCCATTGTCTGTGATGATCCTTTCAGGGATGCCGTACCGACAAATGAGATTATGCTTGATAAACCTGGCCACAACATTCTTGGTGACAGAAGCAAATGAAGCTGCTTCTACCCATTTGGTGAAGTAATCAATAGCGACTAGGATAAAGCGATGTCCGTTGGAGGCATTAGGCTTGATTTCTCCAATCATATTAATACCCCATATTGCAAAAGGCCAAGGAGCCGTCAGGACGTTTAACAGGACTGGAGGTACATGCACTTTGTCGGCATATATCTGGAATTTGTGACAGGTTCTGGAGTGATGGTGGCAGTGTGTCTCCATAGTAGACCAGTAATAACCTGCTCTTAGGATCTTTTTAGCCATTGTATGTCCACTTGAATGAGTACCAAAGGCACCATCGTGTATGTCTTCCATAATCTGTTCTGCTTCCTTCTTGTTTACACAACGAAGTAAAGTTGAGTCATGGTTGCGTTTGTATAGGGTTCCATTACTTAGAAAGAATTTGGCAGCAAATCTTCTTAGAAACTTTCTGTCGTTAATGGATGCCCCTTCAGGGTACTCCTGAACTTCGAGATATCTTTTTACTTCATGGAACCATGGTTTTTCTTCCACTACTTCAGTATCAATCTCATTGCAATAAGCTGGTTCATCTTGTCTGTAAATGGTGATCATTGGCGCCTCATTGTCCCACCTGACTTTGAACATAGACGACATGGTAGCTAGGGCATCAGCTAGTTGAGTTTCTTCGCGCGGGATATGTTCAAAAGTGATTTCTTCAAAGTAGGGAATCAAACTTAGCACATATTCTTTGTATGGAATTAGATTCGGGTGCTTCGTGTCCCATTCCTCTTTGACTTGATAAATTACAAGCGTCGAGTCTCCGTAGACCTCCAGGAACTTGATTCTTAAATCAATTGCAGCTTTGAGACCCAGAATACATGCTTCATATTCGGCTTTATTGTTAGTGCAGTTGAAGCGTAATCTGGCAGTGAATGGTGTATAACCTCCTGCAGGGGAAATGATTACAGCTCCGATGCCATTGCCAAGTGCATTAGAAGCTCCATCAAAAACCATAGTCCATCGGGACCCTGGCTCGGGTCCTTCCTCCGGTCCTGGTTGTTTGTAGTCAGTAACTAGCATAATGTCTTCATCTGGGAAGTCAAAGTTCAACGCTTGATAATCATCCACTGCTTGATGAGCCAGATGATCAGCTACCACACTTCCTTTGATCGCTTTTTGTGAAGTGTACTGGATGTCATACTCTGTTAATATCATTTGCCATCTTGCTATTCTTCCAGAGAGAGCAGGTTTTTCGAACACATACTTGATAGGATCCATTTTGGAGATCAAGAAAGTGGTATGGTTTAGCATATACTGCCTTAGTCGGCGAGCCGCCCATGCTAAGGCACAGCAAGTTTTCTCGAGCAGTGAGTATCTTGTTTCACAATCGGTAAACTTTTTGCTAATATAGTAGATTGCATGCTCCTTTCGGCCAGACTCGTCATGTTGCCCCAGTACACACCCCATTGAATCTTCTAACACTGTTAGGTACATTATCAGAGGTCTTCCTTCCACTGGTGGTAACAAGATTGGCGGTTTTTGGAGATATTCTTTGATCTTATCAAAAGCTAATTGGCATTTGTCATTCCATCTTTCCACTTGATCTTTCTTCAACAGTTTGAAGATCGGCACACAAGTAGTAGTCATATGAGCAATAAATCTGGCTATGTAGTTCAGACGTCCCAAGAATCCTCTGACTTGTTTCTCGGTACGGGGTATGGGCATTTCTTGAATGGCTTTGACCTTGGCAGGATCAACTTCCATACCTTTGCTATTGACGATGAAACCTAAGAGTTTACCGGATCTTACTCCAAAGGTACACTTGTTCGGATTCAGTCGCAACCTGTACTTCTTGAGTCTGTCAAACAGTTTGTGCAGATGACCTAGATGTTCTTCTTCGGTGTTGGACTTTGCAATCATATCATCCACGTAAACCTCTATTTCTTGATGAATCATATCATGGAACAGAGCTACCATTGTGCGTTGATAGGTTGCTCCTGCATTCTTTAAACCAAAAGGCATTACTTTGTAACAAAAGGTTCCCCAAGGTGTTGTGAAGGTTGTTTTTTCCATGTCTTCGTGCGCCATCTTGATTTGATTGTACCCTGAGAATCCATCCATAAAGGAGAATACCTTGCATTGTGCAGTATTGTCAACCAGTACATCAATGTGAGGTAAAGGGAAATCATCTTTGGGGCTTGCCCGATTCAGATCTCTGTAGTCTACACACATTCTGACTTTCCCGTCTTTTTTAGGCACAGGTACTATGTTAGCTATCCATGGAGGATAACTCACAACTTTCAGAAAGCCAACATTGAATTGCTTCTCAACCTCATCTTTGATCTTCTTTGACATATCGGGCCTACTCCTCCGCAGTTTCTGCTTAACTAGAGTGCTACCTTCTTTGATCGGCAGGCGATGAACCACAATATCCGTGTCAAGGCCAGGCATATCTTCATAGGACCAGGCGAATATCTCAACGTAGTCTTGTAACATTTGAATCAGTCTTTGCTTGACACTGTCTTCTAGATCAGCCCCTATCTTGACTTCTTTCTTTTCTTCGTCACTGCCCAAGTTGATAACCTCAATTGGTTCTTCATGCGGCTGTATAGTCTTTTCTTCTTGTTCTAACAGCCTTGCAAGTTCCCTTGGTACTTCACAATCTTCCTCACTTTCGTCCTCAGTTTGGTAAATCGGATTTTCGAAGTCATGACTGGCAATAGCAGAATCGTTATCAACAGGATCCAGAGTGAATGTGAATCTGCATTTATATGGGTGTGTGTAAGAACACATAGCTATTTGAAAATGAATAAAGCAAAGAAAGAAAAAGGATCACAAAATTTGAATATGCAAACGTCCCATGATTTTATTGAATGAACATGATCATGATATGACAAACCCTTATAAAAAGGACCAGTGTGCTTCGGGCAAGGCACACGGCTTTCAAGTTCATGGTTCGATAGTACAGGAACCATTTTTATCTTTGCACATATAAACAACGAAAACAGGAAATTGCATTTACTCCTGATCAAAGGAGATCACATCCTCAGCTTCCCAGTTGTTCAATCCATTGTTGTGAGCAGGGAGTATCCAGCTACTCCAGTTGCAGTTATCTTCTTCGTCTTCCACAACATTGACTTCTTTGGTGGGGAAATGAGCTGTTGATCCTTCGGAATAAGTAAGACACTCTGCTGGATAAGAGAGCCCAGGCTGAGATACTTCTGTTGGCTGAGCGAGATACCCGATAAGATCGTCCCATCCAGTTGGAATGATGTCTTTGAGGGAGACTCGTGCATTCTGGGGAGCAGTGTACTGTGTCAGGAAATCATTCTCATTATTTGGTGTTTCCCAGACTTCTTCAGGAGCGACAGGGCTTGTGAATGTCATATTGTCTTCAAAATGATTGTCCCATCCAGTTGGGGTGATGTCTTCAATAGCGATCTGCGAGCTCAGGGGAGCAGAATACTTCACCATAAAGTCATACTTACCACTTGGTTCTCCTAGTGTATCCCAGACTTCTTTTGGACTAGGTGGACTTTGGTATTGCTCAATGATGGAACTTGTGAAACTTTTGCAATCTTCAAATTGATCACCCCATCCAGTTGGGACGATGTCTTCCATGGCAATAAAAGAACTCTGAGGTGCAGTGTACTTTACTAGAAAATCATACCTGCCGCTTGGTTCTCCCAAAGTATCCCAAACTTCCATGGAAACAGGTGGAATATGGTTCAAGATCACTCCATCGTCTTCAATAGCATTCACTCCTTGGCTGATGAAATGTGACATTAATCCTCCAAAACAAGGACTTTGATCGTTCTTTTGAGTTCCATTAGCATAGCCCAGACCTAGCTTATCGAACTTGTAAGGTACATCGAGGAGCTGTCCCCATACTGTGCAACCACCTTCTTCTATCACAACTTTGGCGTCTTTGAGAGAAGCCATAGTTGGAGTTATTTTTGTAGCAAGAGTAGCAGAAATATGTTTGGCAGTAGAGACATCTGGAGAGACCACCTCAAAAGATTGGCAGGGAGTTTCGATGAATTCTCCATCCATCTCAACATACTTGGAGTTGCTCAGGTGGCTAACCACAGACTCTTCTTCGCCATAAACTGTGACAACCTTGCCTTTTACCGGATACTTTAACTTTTGATGTAGGGTAGAAGTTACAGCATTTGCCCCATGTATCCAAGGGCTTCCTAGTAAACAGGAATATGCTGGGTGAATTTCCATTACGTAAAAGGTAGAATCAAAGATCTGAGAGCCCACTCGGATTGGGCCTTTCTGTACACTGTTCTTGTTGAGTCGTCGAAGGCTCTTACCACAACATCGCTTGGTTGTAACACAACTCCTTCGAAGTCAAGTTTTTCCAGTACTGCTCTTGGTAACACGTTCAAAGAGGAACCGTTGTCCACCAGCACATGAGACAAAGTGGTGCCGTTACATTCAATGGAGATGTGCAGGGCTTTATTGTGATTTTTCCCAGCAGGGGTTAAATCAGCATCAGAGAAACCGAGACCATTATTCACTGTTAGACTGGAAACACAATTTTCGAATTGATCGACTGAAATCTCCTGTGGTACATGGGCAGCTTTTAGGAACTTCATCAGGGCCTTGGCATGAGCCTCTGAATATTTTAGCAAAGACAGCATTGAAATCTTTGAAGCAGTGTGCCCCAGTTGTTCGACAATATTGTAATCACTTTTGCAGATGATTTTCAATATTTCCTCCATTTCTTGCTTCGACGGATCTTCAACAGTGACTTCCACCGGTACTTGAACTGGTTCAACTAGCGACTCTTTGCCTCGAGCGTTGATATCTTGATTAGGAACTGGGACCTGGACTGGATTAGTAGCAACATTTGGAGAAATTTCTGGTGAAAAGATCCTTCCACTTCTCGTAATCTTACTAGTACCCACAATATTATCAACAGTTGGAGTAGTAAAATTCATGGCCTCTTCAGTCAAGGTGTCTTGCTTAACTCCATGGACATAAACATTAATGTCATAACTCCACGGGACAGCTTTGTCTGAGGAGTATGGAAATGGAGTCGGACTGGTAATGATTACCGATGCCACTTTGGGTGCAGCAGAAATTTTGAAAGGAGTTTTGGTAGGGATTTTCAACGGTATGTTAGAAACCACTGAGACGTCCTCTATTCTCATCCCGTTTGAAAAGACTTCCCATAAATCGTCCATAGAAGGGAGCCTTTCAAACATAATGATACGACGATCCATCCACTTTTGAATTCCTATTTTCAGATTCTCACAACCATTGGGTAGGTGTGCACAATAAAAGCAATCAGGGTCACAACCTGGAAAGTAACTAGCTCGGATTAGCTTTCTTTTGACTTCAAGGAGCGGAGTTGACAATTCTCTCACATCATAGATGTAAACAGTGTCTATGATAGCATTAACGGTCTTGTCGTGCTTTGGCAAAGGTGCAGTGATGACATTTGGAGTCTCTAGAGGATCAAACTCAATTTCCCCAGCATCTATCATGTCTTGTATTTTATTTTTCAGGGTCCAACAGTGATCTGCGTCATGTCCTGGACAGTTAGAATGGTACGCACATGTTGCATCGGGGCGATAACTCGGAGAGGAAGTGTTGACATTCTTTGGAAGATCTTTCAATGTAATCAGATTTGCTTTTAACAAGTGCTGCAATGCTTGAGAGATTGGCATATTGATTCTGGTGAAGTTTCTTCTTGGTGCATCTGGTCGACGCGTATACTTCGGCGGTTGATCTTTTTGAGGTGTGGATGCAGATATCAGAATAGCCCCTACAGATTGGTGATGCTCATTTTTGCGACCTTTCTGACTGTTCATTGTATTGACTTCATTTATCCCACTGATGGGCCTTTTTGTAGTACCAGAGGAGGAGCCTATTTGAATTTTTCCACTTTGAATGCCGCTTTCAACACGCTCTCCAGTTAATATCAGGTCAGTGAAACCTGATGATGAGCTTCCCAGCAAATGACTGTAGAAAGGGCCAGTTAAAGTGCCCATGAACATGTCGACCAACTCGCGATCAGATAAGGGTGGTTGAACCCTTCCAGCTAGATCTCTCCACTTTTGTGCATACCCTTTGAAACTTTCTTTTGGTGCCATAGACATGCCCCGTAGTTGAGTACGGGTTGGTGCAAGGTCAGCGTTGTATTGATATTGTTTGTAGAAAGCAGCAGCCAAATCTTCCCAGGTGTGAACTTTTGTACTTTCCAGTTGGTAGTACCACTCGAGTTGTGTACCCGGCAGACTTTCCTAGAAGAAATGAATCCACAATTTGTTATCTGCTGTATGAGGTAGTATCTTCCTTACATAGGACCTTAGATGCAGTTTTGGGCAAGAAACTCCATCATACTTTGCAAAGACAGGAACTTTGAACTTTGGAGGGATAACAATATATGAGACTAGCCCAAGGTCATTGAAGTCTAAACCAGGTATTTTTTGTATCTCCATAGCTTTCATGCGTTCTTCCAACTGCTGGTATTTGTCATCACCCTGTTCGTCTTCGGAATGATAATCTTCTTCGTTAGAAGAGAGGGAGGGTTTGGCAGAACCCTGGTTGCGGTGGTTGTCTTCTCGATCACCTTCACCGACTATTTCAGGGATCGGCGCCTTTTTGGACCTCTTGACTGGGATTTTGACCTTCCTTGCAAGGTGACTTAAGCCTACAGATCCTTTGGGCTTCTTTTTCTTCTTGATTATCAGGGCTTTCAATTCTTGTTGCCCCTTTGCTAGCTCAAGAATTGCTACCTGAACTTGGGCATTCTGTGCTTCGAGATTCTTGATGCTTGTTTCGGATTCCATCTCTTCTAACTGAAATAAACAGCGAGGAGATGAGAAACCCATCATGTGAACCTGTTATGCAATGTTTATGAATGAAATGCATATGCAATGTTTTCAAGGATCTTGGAATTTAGATTTGTTAAAACAAAGGAGAAACAAACATTTATTAGTTAAACAATTTATTTATTTTTTTTCTTTTCTTTTTTCTTTTTTTTTCTTTGCCTCTTTCGGGCTTTACAAAATAAAGAAAATAAAGAAAATGAAGGATCCTTCAGGTCTCCCATGGACGCTTTCTCTTTGCCCCCAGGAATGTGTTGATCTGTTGTTCTTCTTGGAGTTGTCCGGTGAGCTCCAACACTTTCCTCTCATAGTCTTGACAGTGTGCTTTGAAGATGTCTCTTTCCTCCTTTAGTTGAACCCAAGATTTTTGCAGCTCTTCCAAGACAGTTGGCATGTCCGGATGTAGAATAACTCGAGGTTCGTCTCCTTCGACTTCTGGTTCAATAGTCACAGGTAGAATAGCAGGATATGGCATGATGAACTTCTGAGCATGAGCACGCACCCATTTGAGGTAAGGCTCCACGGGAATAGAGTTCCATTGTCCTAAAGTTTTACTTTCTACTCTATAGACACTGCCCCACGCATGTATAAACCTTCGTCGATGTCTGTGGGAATCATCTTCGTAGTCAAACACAATGCCACGGATAATCATGTCGTGAGGACCATTTCTCCGTGCATATCCGAATTGGCGTAAAGCTAAAGAGGGAATGTAAGTGATGCCTCCCTTGATGCCAAGGAGTGGCACATTAGGATACTCTCCACAATGGTCAATGATAGTAATGTCTCTTTGAAAGAAATTGTTCCACCGGATATCTGAATGAGACAAAGACATAATCCTGTGAGACCATTGCATCCTTTGTTCATTTCTCAACACTGATCGGGGAAGGTGTAATGTAAACCATCTAGCCAGTAGTGGTACACAGCACATAAGAGTTCCTCGTTTCTTCATGGTACGAGTGTGTAGAGAATGTAGAATGTCTCCCAGCAAGGTAGGTACCGGGTTGCGGGTTAAGAAAATGTTGATAATGTGTATACTTATGAACTGGTCGGGATTAGGGAATAAAACCAACCCATAGATCAAAAGAGCCACAACTTCCTCAAAAGCTAGGTAACTTCTGTTTTTTAGTAGTAATCGAGCCTTTTCCATTAAGAACTTAGCAAGCAAACCCTCGATTCCACTATTTGTTTCCCAATTGGACTCAATTTCTGACTTTCGCAAATGTAAGGCAGCAGCAATGATTTCAGGTTTTGGAATCCTTTCTAAACCAGTGATAGGTAATTGATCCTGAACAGGTAATCCAATTAGTTCAGAAAACTCTTCCAAGGTGGGTACTAACTGGTAATCAGGAAATGTAAAACAATGATGTTCGGGATCAACGAACTGGAACAGGACCCGTATCATGTCTTCTTCAAATTTTGAGGTAACCAAATGGAGTAGGTGACCGTGCTTTTCGGTGAATTGAGCATTCCTGGGAAATTCTGATATTAAGTCTTTTAGTTCAGATGGTACTGTTGAAATGTTGATCCGGATGTAATCTCTGGTGGCGGGAGCCATTACCTGCAATAACAGAACAAAGGTAAACTCTTTGATCCTTGAAATGATTAGTGAGAAAATGATATGCTTATGATGCTTATGATGTCATGATGTCAAACATGTGGCAAACACAAACAAATCAAACAAATAGCCTTAGGTTTAAAGGCTTGTATGAGGTTGATAGGTGATACCCTCCCCTACTGAAGTTGAGTTGGTTTAAACCTGTCCTAGAATAGTATTCGGGTTCTATGATCCTTGGAGACAACATCTCAATACGGCGCTCGGACGGCCGATCAAAACATTCCTCGAGGATAACTAACTTCGATCAATTTCAAAGCTAGTCACTTAATAGGCCACAAGTCAAGTTCAACTAAAGGTTCTAAGACAAATTAGTGTTTAATGACATTTCGGAAGCCTAACATACTCCTTGATCGTTTTCAAGGGATATCAGTATAAACCAAAGTGTCGCACTAACGGTGACCACCAGATTAACCGTATCGGTACATGTCGTACAGTTTCCTTGGTCTATTGTCACATACTTAAGGTATCTCGAGATTCGGGTTAGAATCTTTCACACAAGTAAATACCCAAACAAACCTTTGAAAAATAGAACAATCAAGACAAGCAATTGAAAACATCGAAGTGATCTACACTCTAAGGTAACCCCTTTTGAAAACATTTTGTTTTTTGAAGTCCCCAGCAGAGTCGCAAGTTCTGTCATGCACTCGGTTTTTTACCGTACCTCTCGTGGAGAGATACATGAACTGACTCTTCTCTTTTTGCTTTTGTGTTTTTGAAAATCAGAGAGTCGCCACCGAGTTTTATTTTATCCAATTAAGGAAAGGTTTATAAAAGAAACAGAAAAAAGACCTTTAAGAAATTCTGGGTAAGGGGGTAGGTTATACAAAGGGAAGGTGTTAGCACCCTTTGTATCCATGGTTATCCATGGGCTCTTAATTGCTTAGCTCACTTGTTTAAATCATTTGTCTTGCCTTGAAATGCTTGTATGTGGTCTTAAAATTCATTTTCTGAATTGACTTTGTAATGATCCTTGTGCGGATGTATACAAAGTGTTTTATCTTTCGAAAGATATTTTGAAAAAAAGAACGTTAACTTCGTAATGATCCTTGTTTGGATATATACCAAGTATTGTCTTTTTTTGAAAGTTTTTATTTTGAAAAACAATGATATATGAGACATTTGTTTGTTTGATTTGAGCAAGCAATTAGGAGGTCTACCCTAAGTTATAAGGTCTTTTCTTATTTCCTTTAGAAAATTCTCCTTTCACAGGATGTAAACGAAAGTTCGATTTTTCATTTGAAACAGTAGAATTTGATTTTTGATTTTGAAAAGAGTAAAAGAGGGATTACCCTAAGAGGTGCAAGTGTGATTGTGTTTTGATTCATATATTTTATCTTTGAAGTTAGTGACCTAACGCTTCAATTTTTATCTTTGACATACACACAATTTTATATGTACAGAAATTAAAATGCGGAAATGTAAAATGCGGAAAAGTAAATCTACGCTATTACATCGATTGTGCGGGAAATGTAAACTACGTTATTTACATGAATTTGACAACCTATACACTTGATCTAGGAATTTAAATTGCAAGAAAATAAAAGAAATATTTTTGGATTTTTTGTATGATTGATTTTAATTAGAATTAATGCATGATTAATTTAATTAAAATGAGAAAAAGGTAGAAATAAAATTTAAACCTAAAAATTAAGTTTGAAATATGTTCAAAATGTTTGTCAATTAATTTTTAAAACAAAACTAATTTTTTCGGAATTTTGAAGTTGATTTTGAAATTATTAAGTTAAATAATACCTAATTATGCAAATAATTACATAAATAATTAAAACTTAAAGAGAAATATATTCTAAATATGTACAAAATTAGTATAAACTATATAAACTAAATTTAATATAAAGAACAATTTTTTTATGATTTTTTGATTGGTTGAAATAATTAAAAAGCAAATATATAAATATATACTAATTAATTAAACAAAATATTTTAATTATTAAGAAAAATAAAATATTTTTATATCAAAAAATAATAGATTAAATTATAAACCTAAAAAAGTTTTTGTTATATTTTTTGGATTTTTTAAACTATTTTTAATTAATTATTGAAAGAAAATAGAAAAATATATTAGTAGTAATCCTGTGTGGTAATTAATGGAGCCCATGATATGGATGTGTGTTTTGATGCGTTGGATGTGTCAAGATCATGATCTAATGGCTGTAAAAGTGAGGGAACATGATATGATGGTAGGTGACATGCGTTGAATTCAAGGAGAATATATTATCCAGACTGGGACCCACACGCGCAAGGTGGACCAATGGAGGAGCAAGGAGATGCCACGCGTGATGGTCAACTTTTCAACCTTACTATTCATCATCTTCTTCCTTTTACCTGCGGATTTTGCTGCAGATTTACCTGCGGATTTTCCTGCGGATTTTGCTTTCAAATCTTCAATATTTTGAACGACCTACAAAATGAAAATAAAAAAACAAGGGCCACCCAGATCACCTAAATGGACCCTTCTAAACATGATAGCGTCGTTAGTTTTGCCATTTGGAGCTTGTATCATGGAGAACGAAAGCTTCACATGTTTGAAGCTCAAAAATGGTGGAGCTTCAAAACCACGTTAAAGCTTGCATGTGATTACTCAAATCTACTCTATATCATGCCATGAGTCCATGCAAGTG
Source organism: Vicia villosa (assembly GCF_029867415.1). Lineage (NCBI taxonomy): Eukaryota > Viridiplantae > Streptophyta > Magnoliopsida > Fabales > Fabaceae > Vicia > Vicia villosa. Next base: position 366,163 of record NW_026705906.1, read on the forward strand.
GTTAGTTTTCATTTTAATCAAGCATGCATAAGAAAATGAAAGTTATATGTGTATGTTCATGAAAAACACCATGCATGTGTTATGACTCTCATGGGACCATACAAAGAGTTTATTCTTACTCTATACCACCTTAGAAGATGATTGAAAGTGTTTGTTTGTATTGATAATGGTTGGAAAGCATGAAACGAAAATTACAAAGTTATGGAATTTTTTGAGAAATTTTGTGAGTTTCTTTGCTATCCTCTTGCTATATTTCGTGTGTCTTTGATTGGTGAAGCATTCCTCTTCATTTATAGGCCATGGATGTGCTTAAAATCTAAGCCAAGAAGCATTGATTGATTTTGTTGAATTTTTGAATTTTATAATATATCAAGCTAGAATTCAAGCAACCATGGCTTGATTTTTCCACTCTCTTGCTCTAGGCCTGCTGTACCAGCTCCTTGTGACAGAGTTGAGTCCATTTTGGTGGCCTTAGCTTAAGATAAAAGCAAAATAACATTATCCTTTATCATTTCTTTTTCAATTTAATTTTAAATGTAATAAAATTAAACCAAAAAAGAAACAAAAATGCTATGGGCCTTGGCTTGGTCGTGGGAGGCCCTTCACATTATGGGGAACATGTTTGGATCATGAAAATTTGGTCTCTTTTGGAAAAAAAACTATTTTTGATCAATGTTGATTTCATGCATTTTCCCAAAAAATAGCCAACTTCAACAAGGCATAAATCCCTCAATTTTTATCATATGAAGGAGTTCTTGTACTTTTTGGAAACCTCAAGATGTCCTCTACAAGCCACTTTGGAAACGTTTTTTCATTTGGAGAAGTTATCTTGATGTTATGGCCTTTGACAAAAAACCACTTTTTGTTGACTTTGAAAATGACCTGTAATGTCTTGGTTCATATTTTTCAAATGGTGAATCTAATGACCATGGGACCAATTGCATTTGAAATATAATTGAATTTCCTTCAAAATGAGCTTTGGTTTGAATTTTTTGGATGAAGGATGAGAGAGTTATGACCAGTCAAAGTTCAGTTGACTTTTTAGGAGAAAACCCTAATTTTGAAACTTAGGGTTTTGTTGATTTTTGATCTTTCCTTGATGAATTATGATCAACCAATGATTAAATGATGAATCTTTTGACAAAATATGGATGTTGACAAAAAATTTCATTTTTGACTATCTGCTGACTTTTTTGGTCAAACGGGTCGTCTGTTGACTGTTTGAGCTGCTGACTGTGCGTCTGAGCGAATTGAAGTTTGAAAATTTGTATGGTGGTACTTTGAGATATATGGAGGTCCATGAAATCCATTTGAGGTCTCAGAAAACTTGTTCTCCTGAAAAAAACAAAAACCCTAGTTAGGGACTGTTCGCGTAGGAGACAGTTAAGCGTACCTGATTTTTGTGCAGTGCTGAGTCTCTGCTAATCATGTGATATTCAGAAGACTTCTAGAACAAAAATCTTGGAATTTTGAAATGCAAAAGATTGATTTGATTGATGGTACAAAACACGGAGAATTGCACTGTCAGCGGGTTGGACTGTCAATTGACTGTTCAGGTATTAATGTAGCAGTTAAAGTGAAAATTCAACAGTTAAAGTTAATTTTTCTTTTTGTTTATTTTTTTTTTGTTTTTGTGTTAATGGTGAAAATTTATTTACATGAGTTTTTAGAAAAACACAGACATAATAAATAAATAATATATACTGTACGCAAACAAAATTACCGATAATAACCTTGAAAAATATTTAATGCACAGTGAAATAAATATTTAACTGGCAGAAAACACACAAAATATTATCTGGATAATTAAACTACAGTACGACAAATAATACGACATTTAATACTGACAGTACAAATATTACATAATATAATGAACAGTACGACGAGTAAACGGTACGTTAAAAAAATAAAAGATACGACAAACTTTAAGAATGACGATTAATAACCCATGCTATAAATAATAACATATAGATGATTGGGAATGTAAACAACCCAGGTCCACATTTTTCAGGATTATGCAGACAGAAAAAGGACATGATTACCACCACGACGGTGATGACCATAAGAAAACACGTTTCCATCCACTTCGCCATTTTTGCCGGGGAAGAAGAGAGAATGAATATGAAGTAGAATTTTGAGAGATGAGTTAGAATTTGATGTGAGATTTTATGGAAAAAATGAGAGGTATTTATAGAATGAAAAGAAGGATAGAGACGTTGGGGAATGAAGTGATTCCGTACAAAAAAGGAAAATTTGAGTGGTAGTAGGATTTGAAAGAAAGTGTGTGGTAGGGTTTGAAAAAAAAAGAGATGTATAGAATAAAGTTAGGATTTGATTTTGAAAGAAAGAGATTTGAAAAAGATTTTGAAAATAATAGAATATAGTACAAAAATTAGTGGGAAACAAAAGTTAATAATAATTTACTTGTTACCAGTACTGTCTGAATCCCCGGTCTCTGTACCTGCAAAAGATTTAATTCTGTACCAATTGCGTCAGTACTCTTTATCTGTAAATAAATCTCAAATAAATAGCGCGTGTGAAGTAATAAACAGTACTTGGCGTTTGTGTAAGAATAAATTCAACAGCGAGCCAAAATACCGTATAAGAAAAATTCTAAAAACCAAGTATTCATAAATCAGGATATTTATGGAATATAAAAATCCAAGATTATATGAAGCTCTTAATTTTTAAACAGAAGTTTTCTTGAAAAAAGATGCGGGCAAATTTTGGGGTATAACAAGAAGGCACTCTTAACATCCATCTGATATAGAGTGATGTTATGTTGAGTGGCAAAGGAAATCAATAAGCGAATAGATTCTAACCTGGCCACTAGTGCAAAGGTTTCAGTATCGTCAATACCTTCTTGCTGACTATAGCCCTGAGCAACCAGTCTGGCTTTGTTTCTTATAACTTCTCCTTTTTCGCTTAGCTTGTTTCTGAAGACCCACTTAGTTCCAATGATGTTAAAACCTTTTGGTCTTGGAACAAGATCCCAAATATCATTCCTTATAAACTGATTTAGTTCTTCTTGCATGGCAATTATCCAGTCATCATCCTCTAGAGCTTGATCAACAGAAGTTGGCTCAATAAGAGATACAAGACCAAATTGACATTCTTCATTGTTCTTAAGGAATGCTCTTGTTCTAATAGGATCTTCTTTCTTCCCAATGATAACATCTTCTGAGTGAGCAGAGTTGAGTCTAGAAGATCTTCTGATAGTTGGCTCTTCAGAAATTTTAAGATTCTCTAATGAAGCAGCAACTTGATCTTCTGATACTTTGCTTCTGGGTTCCTCAGCGTCTGAATTAGAGATTTCTATATCTGCAAAATTCTCAAACTGCATTGGCTTTTCAAGACCAAGCTTATCATCAAATCTTATATTAATTGATTCTTCAACAACCAATGTTTCAGTATTGTATCCACTGTAGCCTTTTGAGCGTTCAGAATATCCAAGAAGGAAACACTTCTGTGCCTTAGAATCAAACTTATTCAGATGATCTTTAGTGTTCAGAATATAACATACACATCCAAATGGATGGAAATATGAAATGTTGGGCTTTCTGTTCTTCCACAATTCATAAGGATTCTTATTGAGAATAGGTCTGATAGAGATTCTATTCTGAATATAACATGCAGTGTTTATTGCTTCTGCCCAGAAATGCTTAGCCATATCGGTCTCATTGATCATGGTTCTGGCCATTTCTTGTAGAGTTTTATTCTTTCGCTCTACAACTCCATTTTGTTGTGGAGTTCTAGGGAAAGAGAAATCATGGGCAATACCATTTTCTTTGAAATAAATCTCAAAGAATCTGTTCTCAAATTCGCCACCATGATCACTTCTGACCTTTATGATTTTACATTCTTTCTCAGATTGAATCTGAGTGCAAAAGTCAAAGAACATTGTATGAGGCTCATCCTTGTGTTTCAAGAACTTTACCCATATCCATCGTCTATAATCATCTACGATGACTAAACCATATTTCTTCCCTCTGACAGATGCTGTTTTGACTGGGCCAAACAGATCAATGTGCAGAAGTTCTAGCGGCCTAGAGGAAGAAACAACATTCTTAGAATTGAATGCAGGTTTGGAAAACTTCCCTTTCTGACTTGCTTCGCAAAGAGAATCTGATTTATATTTCAGATTAGGGAGTCCTCTGACCAGATTTAGTTTGTTAATCTGAGAAATATTTCTCAAACTAGCATGACCTAATCTTATGTGCCAGACCCATTTCTCTTCACTAACAGACATAAGACAAGTTACCTTCTGATTCTTAAGATCTTGAAGATCAATCTTGTAAATGTTGTTCTTTCTCTTGCCTGTAAATAGGATTGAGCCATCCTTCTGACTAATAGCTTTACAAGACTTTTGATTAAAGATTATGTCATAACCAATGTCACTTAATTGACTTATGGACAATAAGTTATGAGCTAATCCATCTACTAGCAGAACATTAGTTATGGAAGGAGAGTTACAAATACTTATGTTTCCTGAGTCAATGATTTTGCCCTTCTGGTTCCCTCCAAACTTAACTTCTTCAGCAGATTTAAGCACCAGGTCTTAAAATATAGACCTTTTTCCCGTCATGTGCCGCGAGCACCCAGAGTCCAGGTACCATGACATGCTTTCCTTTGTCTTCTTTGCAGCCAAGGATATTTGCAACAGGGATAATCTTTTCCTTAGGTACCCACAATTTCTTGGGTCCTTTCTTGTTAGTTTTCCTCAAGTTCTGATTGAACTTGGGTTTAGCATTATAAATAACAGGAGGAGCAACATGATATTCCTTAGTTTGAGTTACATGATATTTTCTAGTATGTGTCACATGCTTCTTAGTGTGTGTAATGTGAAAACTCTTAGCATGTGATGTGATCCTAATATCATGGGAGTGGCCATACTTGAATTGATCATACAATGGCTTGTATGTGATTTTCATATCATCCACATATTCAAGTTTGTATGGGGTTTCACCCTCATAGCCTATGCCAACTCTCTTGTTTCCACTAACTGCATATATCATAGAGGCAAGTTTACTTCTTCCAATACCTCTAGATAAAAACTTTCTAAAAGTCAAGTCATATTCCTTAAGAATATTGTTCACACATGGAATAGAATTTTCTGAACCAGAAGATGATTCAACATCTTTGGATAATTTTAAAACTGTTTCTTTTAGTTCAGAATTTTCTACTTCAAGCTTCTTAGTTTTCGATTCAAATAGCTTCTTCAGCTTTTTGTATTTGATACTAAGTTGAGCCTTGAGTTCCAGAATTTCAGTTAGACTAGAAACTGACTCTTCTCTAGATAGTTTAGAAAATACCTCTTCAAAATCTGAGTCTGATGTAGATTCTGACCCATCATCAACAGTGGCCATGAGCGCAATGTTTGCCTGCTCATCTTCAGAGTCTGATTCTGATTCTAATGAATCTGAATCGTCCCAAGTAGCCATAAGGCCTTTCTTCTTTTGAAACTTCTTCTTGGGCTTTTCCCTCTGAAGCTTTGGACACTCACTCTTGTAGTGACCTGGCTCCTTGCATTCAAAGCACGTGACCTTCTTTTTATCAGATCTTCTGATTCCAGAAGATTCTCCTCTTTCAGGCTTTTTTGAACTTCTGAAGTTCTTGAACTTCCTTTGTTTACTCTTCCAGAGTTGGTTTACCCTTCGGGAAATCATGGACAGTTTATCTTCTTCTTCTTCTGATTCCGACTCTTCAGAATCTTCTTCTTCAGCCTGAAAAGCGTTAGTGCATTTTTATTAATTGATTTTAAAGCAATTGACTTACCCTTCTTCTGAGGTTCATTAGCATCCAGCTCTATTTCATGACTCCTCAGAGCACTGATCAACTCTTCAAGAGATACTTCATTCAGATTCTTAGCAATCTTGAATGCAGTCACCATTGGCCCCATCTTCTGGGCAAGCTTCTGATGATCTTCTTGACGTGATTAGCATTTGTATATCCCTTGTCAAGTACTCTTAATCCAGCAGTTAGAGTTTGAAATCTTGAGAACGTTGTTTCAATGTTTTCATCATCCTCCATCTTGAAGGCTTCATACTTCTGGATTAATGCAAGAGCTTTAGTCTCCTTGACTTGGGAATTTCCTTCGTGAGTCATCTTCAAGGATTCAAAGATGTCATGGGTAGTTTCTATGTTTTATATCTTCTCATATTCAGCATGAGAAGTAGCATTCAGTAGAATAGTCCTAGACTTGTGATGATTTTTGAATTGTTTCTTTTGATCATCATTTCTTGTCTTGACATCTTTACTCCTCCAGCATTTACAGGATATCTGTAAATATCCACAAGAAGATCCCATAAGTCACCATCTAGACCAAGGAAGTAACTTTCCAATCTATCTTTCCAGTATTCAAAGTTTTCACCATCAAATACTGGTGGTCTAGAATATCCATTTCCATTGTTGTTTTGATCATTAGCAAAAGGTGTAGGAGATGATGCAGCAGTTGGTGTATCAACCATATTGACTTATCTTTTTCTCTTCCTGAATCTTTTTCTAACACGGTTAAGTGCTTGCACCTAGAACTGGCGCTCTGATGCCAATTGAAGGATAGAAAAACACTTATAAAGGGGGGGGGGGGGGGTTGAATGAGTGTGACTTTAAAAACTCTTAAGACAAAAACAATTAACACAATTATTTTTATCCTGGTTCGTTGTTAACGAAACTACTCCAGTCCACCCCCTTAGAGTGATTTACCTCAACTGAGGATTTAATCCACTAATCAATCTTGATTACAATGGTTTTCCACTTAGATACCCTCTAAGTCTTATAGAGTATACTGATCACAACTTGATCACTCTAGGAATACACAACTTAGAAACTTCTAAGTTTTCTAGAGTCTACTGATCTCACTGATCACTCTAGGAACCTTTTACAAATCAATGTAAAATAAATGTTTACAAGAGTATTCAAATTCTTCTTAGAAAGCTATAATCACAACTGTGATATTTCTCTTAAGTTCTAAGCTTAACTCTCACTAAATATTACAATAGTTGTGAGGTTAAAGATGAAGTTCGTGAGTAATGAATTCAGCAGCGTTTCAGTATTTTACAATTATTGTTCTCTTTGTGCTTCTGATCACAACTTCATATTTATAGGCGTTTGAGAAGATTATCGTTGGGAGCATTTAATGCGTTGCGTGTTCCGTACAGCTCTGCATTTAATGTTTCACTCTTTTGTCAACTACCTCGAGCCTTGCTTTTGCTGCTTCTACTGACTTTGCCTTTTGTAGCTTCTAAAGTTCCTTTTGTCAGTCAGCGTAGCCTGTCATCTTGTACTTGCTTCTGATCTGATGTTTGTAGATACAACGTTTGATTAATCAGAGTCAAACAGCTTAGTGTAGAGCATCTTCTTGTCTCTTGACTTTGAAGTGCTTGAGCGTGATACCATAAGAACTTCAGTGCTTCTGCTTCTGATCTCATGTTCTTCTGATGCTTCATAGACCATGTTCTGATTCTGCTTGACCATTTTCTGATGTCTTGCGAGAGTGTCATACCCTAATTTTTGACCCCCCTGAGATGGCATATCTTCAGGATTTTTCATCAGGTCAAGACAAGTTCCCAGAGCAGTCATTTCTCCATCTGGTACCTAATCGAGGATGCTCAAAGACAAGAAAGCTCAGGCAAAGGATCAATCAATACAAAGACTAGTCTCTAATACAATCATGGGTCTCAAAAACTTCACTTTTCTCATCTATGATTGATTAGACATCCAGTCATCTGAGTACAGGTTTACTCAGGTCACCAGACTAGGGTTTTGAGCCTATCAAGGACTAAAATCAGGGATCACTTTTGGGAAACCCTAAAAATCCCCAGGGAACCATTCAAAGACATCAATCATCTTCAAATAACTCATATGACAGGATCTACTGGACATCACACTTCAATTCAAAGTCTACAGTCATTATTTTCACATGGTCGACAAATTAGGGTTTTGACCTAATTCACCAAGATAGTTGACTTCTGATCAGGGCATGAATCCAAAACTCAAGACATGATTCAAGGATCTCTACTACCTCCATATAATCCATTTATATCATCCATTTGTGGAGAAGATCTTATTTCTACACAAAAGCCCAAAAATTCACTTTGTCAGGAAAAAGTCAACTGTGAAGGATCATCATTGACTTTTAAGGTTTTTGGTCAAAAAATGACTTTCAAAGATCAATATCATCAATATATGGATGTCAAAGTCATTTGGCCAAAGAAATTCAAAGAAATTCATCAAGGAGCGAAAAGTCGGGAATTAGGGTTTTTGAAGGCATGGTGAGATCTCAAAATTTCACCTACACAACTCAAAAAAACTTCCAACATGAAAGTTGTAGATCTTGCAAAATAAAACAACATCTTACAAAGGAACTTTTTTCAAAAGATCAACCATTTATGAAGTTTTGGAAATTTTGAAGTTTAGGTCATAAACACTTAGAAATTTTTCTAAGTGTTTTAACCTAGTTTTCATCCAACTTTGGGCTCATTTTTCACAAATTTCCTAAATGATTCTGAAGAAGACATAAACAAATGATTTGAAGTAGATGTTTAGGGCTTTCCAAATTGTGTTCAACCTTCTCCAAATTCAATTTGAGCTAGGAGTTATGCTTGTTCAAAGTTGGCCTCATGAAGTAAAATTATAGGTCATGGACACTTTTGGACTTTGCAAATTTTGTGCAAATAACCTCTCTTATGGATGCTACACGACCCATAACACATCTGAAACCATGCCATGCATTCATTTTCACCATGCCATAAGGATTGAAGAAGATTCTAAAAACAAGAACATGTGATTATGTAATGATTACATTTGTGAATTTATGGCAAATTGATGAATCACCCAAGGAATCTTCTCACCAACCAATTAGAGCTCATTTCTGGCTCAGAATTGTCCCCTAAGATCAAGCAAAATCGAGGGCTAGGGGATTGATCAAATGGAATCAAAATTCTCATCATTGCATAAGAGATATTTGCAAAATTCCTTCATGGCTAAGAAAGCAAATCAACTTCACTAAGGAAGCTCACTCCTCTGCAGCTATACTGATCCATTTGCCTATAAATACAGATGCATTCCTCATTCAAAAACACACCAAAGCAACCATATTACTTGCTTTCTCTTTCTCTCCTCTTGTTTATTGTTTTTCAAAGTTCTTTGGCAAGAAGAATCGATTTCTTCAAACCAAAGCTTATCTTTGGGAAGTGAGCATTCTAACATCTCAAGGGAGGTCATTTGAGGTGATCCAAGCACCTGGATCACTTCTGTAGGTGGAGGAACACTATTGTTGCTCTCACTTTGGAGCACTTGCAGTTGGAGGTCCATGGAGTGATTCAGAAGGTTTCAAGGCAAGCCAATCATCCAGACACACTCCTCAGGTCAT
>NW_026705910.1:300000-376428 GCF_029867415.1 Vicia villosa
CATCAATCTTGTTCTAAATTTCCTCACGAATCCAGATATGTAACTAACATTTATTTATATGAACTACAGCTACCTAATTTCTCAGAAAACTCTAAGAACATATAAACCCTAAATTTGAAATTAAATGACAAACAAGATGAATAAATGCAAGCTGATAGAGGGTTTTCAATCCTCTGATGATGCTAAATAAGATAGAATCGAGCTTTAACTCAGTGAGTGCTTAAATTAAAGAGGTGAAGTTCAGAAACTTACCTCTGAAAATGGAGGTCGTGAGGATGATTGAGAGCACCTGGGCTTGAATGAATGATCTCAATAGCTTCCCTGAGACTCAATGATGCTAACTGAATGCTTATTGGAGCTTGAATCCTCCTGAATTGCTCTATGGACCTCCCTCGATTTCAGCTTCAAGTGAACATGGAGGTTGTTGAATTTGGAGTTACAGATGAGCTGCAGCCATCTGGTTAGCTTCACTATGACCTGAGGAGTGTGCCTGGATGATTGGCTTGGCTCAGAACCTCCTGAATTACTCCATGGACCTCCAACTGCAAATGCTCCAAAGTGAGAGCAACAATGGTGTTCCTCCACTTACAGAAGTGATCCAGGTGCTTGGATCACCTCAAATGACCTCCCTTGAGATGTTAGAATGTTCACTTCCCAAAGATGAGCTCTGGTTTGAAGAAATCGATTCTTCTTGCCAAAGAACTTTGAAAAACAATGAACATGAGAAGAGAAAGAGAAAGCAAGGAATATGGTTGCTTTGGTGTGTTTTTCTACTGAATTATGCTCTCCTATTTATAGGCAAATGTCTCAGTACTGAGTGAGAGAGTGAGCTTGCTTAGTGAAGCAAGTTTGGTTTCTTAGCCATGAAGAAATTTCAAAGAATATCCAAGTGTGATCATTGCATTTTCGAGCCACCTCCCCTATCCATTGATTCTATCTGATCTTAGGGGACAATTCAGATGCAAAGTGAGCTCCAATTGGTTGATGAGAAGATTCCTTGGGTGATTCATCAATTTGCCATAAATTCACAAAAGTAATCATTACATAATCACATGTTCTTGTTTTAGGAATCTTCTTCAATTATCATGGCATGGTGAAAATGAATGCATGGCATGGTTTCAGACATGTTATGGGTCGTGTAGCATCCATTAGTGAAGCAAAATGCACAAAATTGCAAAGTTCCAATTTGCACATGACCTATAATTTTACTTCATGAGGCCAACTTTGAACAAGCATAACTCCTAGCTCAAATTGAATTTGGAGAAGGTTGAACACAATTTGGAAAGCCCTAAACATCTACTTCAAATCATTAGTTTATGTCTTCTTCAGAATCATTTGGGAAATTTGTGAAAAATGAGCCCAAAGTTGGATGAAAACTAGGTTAAAACACTTAGAAAAATTTCTAAGTGTTTATGACCTAAACTTCAAAATTTCCAAAACTTCATAAATGGTTGATCTTTTGAAAAAAGTTCCTTTGTAAGATGTTGTTTTATTTTGCAAGATCTACAACTTTCATGTTGGAAGTTTTTTGAGTTGTGTAGGTGAAATTTTGAGTTCTCACCATGCCTTCAAAAACCCTAATTCCCAACTTTTTGCTCCTTGATGAATTTCTTTGAATTTCTTTGGTCAAATGACTTTGACATCCATATATTGATGATATTGATTTTTGAAAGTCATTTTTTGACCAAAAACCTTAAAAGTCAATGATGATCCCACACAGTTGACTTTTCCTGACAAAGTGAATTTTTGGGCTTTTGTGTAGAAATAAGATCTTTTCCTCAAATGAATGGTGTAAATGGATTATATTGAGGTAGTAGAGATTCTTAAATCATGTCTTGAATTTTGGATCCATGCCCTGATTAAAAGTCAACTATCTTGGTGAATTAGGTCAAAAAACCCTAATTGTCGACCAGAGGACAATGATGACTGTAGACTTTGAACTGAGGTGTAATGTCCAGTGGATCTTGTCATATGAGTTGTTTGAAGATGATTGATGTCTTTGAATGGTCCCTTAGGGCTTTTTAGGGTTTCCCAAAGGTGATCCCTGATTTTAGTCCTTGATAGGCTCCAAACCCTAGTCTGTTGATCTGAGTAATCCTGTACTTAGATGACTGGGTGTCTTAATCAATCATAGGTGTAATAATGAGGCTTTTGAGTCTTATGATTGTATTAGAGACTAATCCCTCTATTGATTGATCCTTTGCCTGAGTTTTCTTGTCTTTGAACACCCTTGATTGAATGTTAGGCTGTTCTGGATACTTGCCTCGACTTGATGAAAAATCCTGAAGATATGTCATCTCAGGGGGGGGCAAAAATTAGGGTATGACAGTATTCTCAAAGGGATGTTGAGAAAGTCAGAGCAATCGTAGTTCCCACTTATGCCAGTGGAGGCAAAGGATAAGAGACATATGTCATCTTAATGCTCGATGTATCTAATCTATATCATCACATACATCTGTTTGATTTTTGTTTGAAATATTTTCATTATAAGACATGGGTTGTGCCACTTATGGTGCTTAGAATGATAAAGATGTTTTTGTTTAGCCAGCCTTGTGGCAAAAACTCTCAATGAAGTCAGCTTTGTGACAAAAAGTTTTGATTAATCAGCCAGCCTTGTGGCAAAAGTTTTGACGAAGCCAGCCTTGTGGCAAAAACTTTGATTAATCAGCCAGCCTGGTGGCAAAAGGTTTGATTGATTAGCCAGCCTTGTGGCAAAAAGAAGTTTAATTGATTGATTGTGATGATATAGATGAGATACTCCTATCATAGATATGATAAATGTCTAATCTCCTAGGGTATTTGTTTTGGATATTGGGGATGCTTATAAGAAGCCAGTGGGTCCTTGTACAAAGTTCAAGAGGAGGCTATCCGAGGGTCCTTGCATTGTAAGCCCAAGAGGAGGCTATGGGAGGGACAATCGAGGGTCCTTGCAATGTAAGCCCAAGAGGAGGCTATGGGAGGGACAAGTCATTTGTACAAAGCCCAAGAGGAGGCATGGTATAGTTGGTTTGAGCTCTTAGAGCGATTTCACCAGGAAACCATACTCTATGTCCTAACCTAAACTAGGGAGATTCTTTGCACGAAGCCCAATAGGAGGCTATGGGGAACCTAGTGTTGTACTAAGTTGAAGAAGTATATAACATGAACAAACACATGAACAAGTATGAACAAATATTAACAAGTACATGAACAAATATGAACAAGTATGAACAGTTATATGTGACAAGGTGTGTGTATACAAGGGAGGTTGGGACTTATACCTACATGGAGGCCCATGGTATTTTTGGGAAGATTTAAAGAAAACCTTCATTTTTTGTTATTCGAGGTCCGAAAAAAACAAATTGATCGAGGTATGTACAACAAAGGTGTATGTACAATGAAATACCTAATTTCATGTAAGAGAAATGGGACTTATACCTATGTGAAGGCCCATGTTTTATTTTATAAAACATGGTTGATTATTTTATTAACAGACGCAAGGTTTTGTTGTTTGAAAACAATTTGAAAGTTTTGAAAGAAGTTTTCTGTTTAAAGAAAAAAACTGTACAAAGAAAAGGAATGGGACTTACACCCTCTAATATTCGAGAGGCCCCAGTTTGAAAATCAATTGATCAACCCAAAAGATTTGATCAAGGGTTTCTTTTGAAAAGAAAACCAAAAAGAAATGGTTTATCATTTTGAAAAACTGTGATCGTTTGTTTTTAAACGGTTTGAAATTTTTAAAGAAATCAACTTAATTAAGATAAAAATAAAGATTATACTTAATTAATACCTAAATGATTAGGGTTTGATCATAAAATATTTACAAGTGATTAAGTTTGAAAAATCAAATGAAAAACAATATTTAAAACACTTAAAAACATGTCATTTTAAACCTATTAAAAAATGTATTAAATAAATATTTTTTTGTGATTTTTTTGAATATTCATAAAATATATGTGTTAAATAAGATGGAAAATAGTGTTAAAAAAGAAGGTTTGGTCTCACAAGGGTTTGAACCCACGACCTTGGGGTTACTAACCAAAACAACAACCAACTGAGCTGCGCGCGCAGCTTGTAAGTAACACGCGTTCATTTGATTAAATTTAAACTCATTTTTCAAATTTCCTTCGCAAAAAATGGCGCCAAGGACACCATCCCCATTTGAATTTGAAAATCTTCAAAACTGGATTGTTTTGATCGAGTAGATAGTCTATCTTGCTCGATTTTTCACCAGGAACATGATGGTGCCATTTAATTTCATTTATTTTTGCTCTAAGATTATTGATTTTCTGATGAACACGAAGAACACTAATTCTATGATTAAATGTGAAATCGTGTATGTGCAAGTTATGATGCAATTGATTGAGGGTTAATGATCCATATGTGTGCAGAAAACAAGATGGTAAAGCAGTTTTTCATTTATGATGCATGGAGAATAGAGTTTGAAGTTCATGAAGCTTACCTTCAAAAATGTCAAAACTGAGAATTGAATTTCGAGCTGGAGGTGTTACAGATGCTTTGTAATGGTTTAGAGGTTGGAAATTCTACCTCTTTGAAACTTAAGAAACTTGCAATTCAAGAAAGAAAGAGAAAAACCTATAATTTGTGAGGTTTTGGTGTGATTTTGAATGAAGTTTGGACCTCTATTTATAGGCCAAGGATTCTGAATACAAAGTCTTGCAAGTTGATCAAATAATGGTGATTTGGCATTCGGAGATAAAATGGAATCTTTCACATTAAATACAAATGGTTAAAATGACTTAACCATGGTTAATCTTCCAAGCTTCTTATCTCCTTCCAATCTGATCTTCAAAACATAAAATATCTCTCAATTATTGCATTGATGTATCATTACTTGCATTATAGGTCATATAGTGTTGAAACTTAGTGAAAATGGTTTGAAATTTCATGCATAATATTCACTAATGTCAAAATTCAAAACCATAGCTATGCTTCATATTTTTTCATGCTCTTGGACATTTTGGAAAGCTCATGTTATGTACTTCAAAAGCCTAGTTGAAAGTTTCTTCAAGACCTTTAAGGAAATGGGTGAAAAAGATCCATGAACTTTGAACAAAGTGAGATTTTAAGTGAATTTTTCAAAAGATGCCAACTTTGAAGCTCCATATCTCTTAAGGGGTTGATCTTTTGGAAAAACATTTTATGTGACAAAGTTGTTAATTGGATCAAAATATACAACTTTCATGTTGGAAGTTTTTTTTCAGTTTGTAGGTGAAATTTTGAGTTATTCCTTTCCAAAGTTTGGAAAAAACCATTGAAAAACACTTAGAAAATTTTCTAAGTATGAAAGTCAAACTTTTGACTTTTTGATTCTTGGTTGATTTTCTTGATTTTCCTTGATCAAATGACTTCATATATCCTATATTGATGATTTAAAACTTCAAAAGTCATGGTTGACCAAAATTTCCAAAAAGTCAATGGTGATATTGTACAGTTGACTTTTTTCACACGAATCGCGTTTCTGGAGATTTCAAATGAACCAAACTATCCTCACCAAATGAATGGTATGAATGGATAACATTGAGTTATTGGAGGAACTTGAGCCATGGTTTAAGTTGTGGCACCATGTTCTGATTAAAAAGTCAGTTGTTTAGGTGAATTAGGTCAAAAACCCTAATTGTCGACCTGATGAGATTGATGACTGTGGATCTTGAATTGAGATACAATTTCCATTGGATATTATCATAGGGATTATTTGAAGATGATTGAAACCTTTGAGTGATCCCCTGGAGCTTTTTAGGGTTTCCCAAATGTGATCCCTAATTTCAGTCCCTAATAGTTCAAAACCCTAATCTGATGATTTGAATTTTTACTGTTGATCAATCCTTGTGTAGGAGATGTCTTGAGCCAATAGATTAGGTCAAAATGATGTACTTGGTGTCTTGAGTTCATGTCCCAAGTCATTAGGTCAAATCCTGAGCAAAAGTCGGGAGTATGCTATCTTCAGTCAAAACCCTAATCTGGTTGATTCAGAGCCTTTGAGCTTATTGAAATGGATTTTTGAGGACCAAATGTTGATTGTTGATGAAGATGATTCATTTGAGATGAAGGGAGAACAAAACCCTAATTGATTATTACTTGTATTGATGAGTGATTTCTTGATTAAACCCTGCTAAGTCACAAGTAGCAAACACAAGCTATGCAATTTGTTAGAGATGCAAATGATGTATATGCAAATGATATGAGGTGGTATCTTAGGTCAAAAATTGGGGTATGACAGATGCCCCTATTTAAGTTTCTTCAACCTGAGACATGAAGATTGAAAATCTTCGTTTTTATAGGGTGGAAGAGACTTAAATATCAGAAGACGCGAATTTTGGACCTAAGATACCAAAATTGCGAATGATGCAAGGATATCTTTACCGAGGGGACATCAAGAACTGACTCCACTAGGGACAAGAGATCGGGAAGGATGTCTCAATCCGTTTTAGGAAGAGAATCCATTTTATCGGGAAAGCAAGTGTATCCTTTACCGGGGAATGATAGCTTTGCCAGAAAAGCTCACCTATCGACATTACCGACTATCAGCACAGGGATAGACTTGTTAATAATGCGAAGGTGAAAGGTATGAAACCGTATTACCGACTATCAGCATGGTGATAGACTTGACATGGTAAAAAGAGTTTCAAAGGTTCGGTTAATATTATCGACTATCAGCATGGTGATAGACATGTTTAAATAATATAACCGGAACAAAAGGTTAGTGACTATCAGCCTCGTGATAGCGGTTTTGAAGACATGATCAATTATTGGCCGAGTGATAAAATGATTATGGAGACTTTGCTAGGGAAATTACCGGATATTCAGCCTTGTGAACAGTAATGAGCCCTGATTGTAGCATGGTCTTCATGATTAATTTCTTTGAGAGGAAAAAAAATCTTTTGAAAGAAACATAAGCTGCTCAGATGATGAGGCTTTTGCTTATGGTCTATTTTCCACGACTCTATTTGGGGAATCGGAATTTGAATCTAGTGCAGACAGGGTTCTAACTAGGAATGAATTGGAAAGAAAAAGTCAAACATGACTTTGTACCCAATGAGGAATGAACTCGAATGGGGATTTTCTCCTTCGTTTTGAGAGGAGAAGTCTGAAGCAAACTTCTTCCACGAGGAATGATCTCAGTGGGGAACTGGAGAAAGAAGATATTCTTTATGCTTATGGGTGACAACCTACTAGAGAGATGACACGCCCATACCTGTTTCTTTTGGAGATAGATACATCCTAAACAAGTGATTTCAAAGCAAACAAATGCAAGAATGCATAAATGATGCAAATATGTATGAATGATGAATGTCATGAATGAAGCATGCATGCTAGCAATACTGACAGACAAAGAAGTGTATACTGGAGAGGGACCGACGTCGCAATATAACCAGATACTTGGCAAATGTTCTTCAACACGGTGCAGATTACACGGGTGGTGAATGGTGTTGCGTGCTTTCAACTTCTCTGGGGGAAGATAGCATCTTTTCTCATTGAGATTGAAGAAACTTTTTCACTAGGGATAAAAGAACTTCCCTACCGCAATAGGTGATTGGTTTAGGAATTCTTTCCTGTGATAAGAATATTGTTGTCTCATGATCTCTTTTGTGGAAGGGAGCAATTCTCCGGGAGACTCCTTTTGTTCATCCTATGAAGATAGTTGTTGATGTTCCTTCTGTTGTTCACAGCTCAGAGGAAAGTTTCGCTTTTATTTTGAAAAAGGAAAGTAAATTCATTTAAAACTTTTTTTCTTTTTTGTTTCAAAAGTGAATAACACAATTAAAGCATCATTTTGAAAGCTAAAAGAAATTATAGATTGCAAACAAATGGGCACAAGGCTTAAATTTATTTAATAGGATGGTAATCAGCTAAAGGAGTGATTCCATGGAGTATTTACAAAAGTTGGAAATGGTAATTATGCGGAAAAGGCTACATTGAAAACAATAACCACTATTCTCCCTAACAACTTTTGAGTTCCAATTGTGTTTGTTGCTTCAGATTGGCGATGATTTGATTGAAGATCCTTTGATGAAAAAGACTCCTCGGGTGATGAAGTACGGACTGATGCAGTTACTTTGTCATAAATCCCTAATTTTTGCCTAGATTGCCTTTTCAGGTTTTCAATCTACCAGGATGAGAATTTTCTTTATTGTCTCTAATTTTTGCCTGGACCGCCCTTTCCGGTTTTCAGTCCACCGAGACGCTCATTTTTGCCTAAGTTGCCCTTTGCGGGTTTTCGACTTACCGAGCCGTTCCTTTTTTTTTTCAAAGTATTTCTTGACTGCATCAGCATTCACAGGATGTGGGAGTTCATCACCATTCATGGTTGCAAGAGTCATGGCGCCGCCAGAAAATGTTCTTTTGACAACATACGGGCCTTCGTAATTAGGAGACCATTTGCCCCTAGAATCTGGTTAAAAAGACAAGATCTTTTTAAGCACGAGGTCGCCTTCTTGAAATTCACGAGGTCGAACCTTTTTATTGAAGGCTTGTTTCATCCTTGCTTGGTATAACTGTCCATGGCATAGAGCAGTCATACGTTTTTCTTCGATTAAGTTCATTTGATCGTATCTGCTTTGACACCATTCAGCCTCTGATAACTTAGTCTCCATGAGGACTCTTATTGATGGGATTTCAACTTCTACGGGGAGCACAACTTCCATGCCTTATACTAGAGAGAAAGGGGTTGCCCCTGTTGAAGTACGCACTGAAGTACAGTGTCCATGTAAAGCAAATGGCAGCATTTCGTGCCAGTCTTTGTAAGTGACGACCATTTTCTGGACGATCTTCTTAATGTTCTTGTTGGCGGCTTCGACGGCGCCATTCATTTTTGGTCTGTAAGGAGAAGAGTTGTGATGCTCAATCTTGAATTCCTCACATAATTCTTTCATCATCTTGTTGTTCAAGTTTGAACCATTGTCAGTAATGATTTTGCTGGGAATACCATATCGGCAAATGATGTTATTCTTGATAAACCTCATAACCACTTGTCTTGTAACATTGGTGTAAGATGCTGCTTTGACCCATTTGGTGAAGTAATCAATTGCCACCAAGATGAAACGATGACCGTTTGAAGCTTTTGGTTCGATCATCCCAATCATGTCGATACCCCACATGGAGAAAGGCCATGGAGATGAGAGAACGTTGAGTAGAGTTGGTGGCACATGGATCTTATCTGCGTAGATCTGACACTTGTGACATCTTTTCACGTGTTTGTAACAGTCAGATTCCATTGTCAACCAATAGTATCCTGCTCTTAAGATCTTCTTGGACATTGCATGCCCATTTGAATGGGTTCCAAAGGACCCTTCATGCACTTCATGCATTAACATGTCTGCTTCGTGTCTATCCACGCATCTGACCAAAACCATGTAGAAGTTTCTTTTGTATAGCACATCTTCGCTTAGAAAGAAACTACCAGAAATCCTCCTTAGAGTTTTCTTATCTTTGTTTGATGCCCCAAGCGGGTACTGTTGAGTTTGAAAGAAACGCTTGATGTCGTGGAACCACGGTTTATCATCGATGATTGCTTCAGTTGCAAACACATAGGCGGGCCTTTCAAGGCGCATAATTCTCACTTTGGGCATATCATTCCAATGAATGACTTTGAACATGGACAATAGAGTAGCCAAGGCGTCTGCCATTCGATTCTGATCTTGAGGTATATGATGCAATTCAACTTTGTTGAAGAAAGTCAACAGACGTCTTGCATAATCTCTGTAAGGAATCAAGCCAGGGTGGTAAGTTTCCCACTTGTCTTTAATTTGGTTGATCACAAGGGCTGAATCTCCGTATATGTCGAGGATTTTGATCCTTAAGTCAATGGCTTCTTCGAGACCCATGATACAAGCTTCATATTCTGCGACATTGTTGGTACAATCAAATAGTAATCTGGCGGAGAACGGGATATGAGTACCCTTGGGAGTGATGATGATTGCCCCAACTCCATTGCCAAAAGCGTTAACTGCTCCATCAAAAATTAGGCCCCATTTTGATCCAGGATCAGGACCTTCTTCTGGTAATGGTTCGTCATAATCTTTCATCTTCAAGTACATGACATCTTCGTCAGGAAAGTCAAACTTGAGAGATTGATATTCATTAATTGGTTGATGCGCCAGGTGATCGGCGAGAATGCTTCCTTTGACCGTTTTTTGAGCACGGTATTCAATGTCATATTTGGATAACAGCATTTGCCATCGGGCAATCCTTCCTGTTAAGGCAGGCTTTTCAAAGACGTACTTGATCGGATCCATCTTGGAGATTAACCAAGTAGTATTGTTGATCATGTATTGGCGGAGACGTTTTGAAGCCCAAGCCAAAGCACAACATGTTTTTTCGAGCATGGAGTAACGAGACTCACAATCTGTGAATTTCTTACTCAGGTAATAGATGGCATGCTCCTTCTTACCGGTTTCATCTTGCTGTCCAAGCATACAACCCATGGATTCTTCCAACATAGTAAGGTACATGATCAGAGGTCTTCCTTCAACCGGAGGAATCAGTATTGGTGGTTCTAACAGGTATTCCTTGATACTGTCGAACGCTTTCTGGTAATCTTCAGTCCATACAACCCCTTGATCTTTGCGGAGAAGCTTGAAAATTGGCCCACAAGTAGCAGTCATTTGAGAGATAAATCTGGAGATATAGTTCAATCGTCCGAGAAATCCTCTTACTTGCTTTTCCGTTTTGGGTGCAGGCATCTATTGAATAGCTCTGACTTTGTCGAGATCTACTTCAATACCTCTTTGGATGACAATGAAACCCAAGAGTTTTCCAGATCTAACCCCGAAAGTACATTTGTTAGGATTCAAGCGAAACTGATATTTCCTTAGTCGTTGAAACAACTTCAAAAGGTATTCAATATGTTCTTCTTCTGTGCTGGACTTGGCTATCATGTCGTCCACATAAACCTCAATTTCTTTATGCATCATATCATGGAAGAGAGTAGTCATTGCCCTTTGGTAAGTTGCGCCTGCATTCTCTAATCCGAACGGCATCACTTTGTAGCAAAAGGTACCCCATGGGGTGATGAAAGATGTCTTCTCCATGTCTTCAGGAGCCATCTTGATCTGATTATAACCGGAGAACCCGTCCATGAAGGAAAAGACGTTGAACTTAGCGGTGTTATCGACCAACATGTCGATGTGTGGTAATGGAAAGTCATCTTTCGGACTGGCCTTTTTCAAGTCACGGTAGTCAACACACATTCGGACTTTTCCATCTTTCTTCGGAACTGGGACTATGTTGGCCAACCATTGAGGATACTCAGAGGTGACAAGAAAACATGCGTCGGGCTGTTTTTGAACTTCCACTTTGATCTTATTAGCCATGTCAGGGTGAGTCCTTCGCAATTTCTGCTTAACTGGCGGACATTCTGGCTTTAATGGCAAGTAATGCTGAACAATATTGGTATCCAACCCAGGCATGTCTTGGTAGGACCAAGCAAACACATCAACATATTCTTTGAGAAGATTTATCAACTTACTCTTGATATCAGCATCAAGCAGCGATCCAATGGTCACTTCTTTTTTGTCTTCTTCAAAACCCAAGTTGATCTTTTCTAAAGGCTTTTTGTGAGGCAGAATGGCTCTTTCCTCGTGCTTAAGTAATCGAGAGATCTCGTCCGGGATCTCCTCTTCTTCCTCTTCTTCGGTGGTTTCAAACACAAGAAACTCAAAGTTGGGAGAGGGCATAGGGTTATTGCATTCAATGGGTTTATTAATAGTTAATCTGCACATATGATTTATGTCTGTTTCAGAAAAACTATGAATGCAAGAGTGTATGCAGATTATTGAAAAAGTTTTCTTTTTTTGGGTTTTTTAGGATTACCATTTCCAGAAAAGAAAAAAAAAAGCAAAAATAAAACATATAATGTAGGGAATTCAAAATGACACTTTATTTATGATTCACTTTAGAAACACAGCCCTAAACACAAACTCATTGGTCTTGGGCAGGACAAAGAGGGAAACTTCGAAAACAAAGCCCTATACATAAACTTATTTGGGCAAAACATTTAAAAGCAAAGCCCTATAAAACATCTCTCTGCTTTGGGCCAGGGAGGAGGTCAAAATAACAGCGAGGTGATTACTTTGAGCGGCGAACAACATTCGAAACGTCAACAGTTTTCCAGTAGCAACGAACTCCTCTGTGTATTATGTATTCAGGAAATTTCTCCTCAGAGTTATCTTAAGTATTGACATTGATCGCTGGTCGAGCAGGATTTGAAGGTCCTGGTTTGTCACCCTCGTTCTTTGTAGAGTTGAGACAGTCTTCTTCTACTTCTTGAAGAGCATAAGACGAGTCACAATCTTCAGAATTTTCAGGATGTACTTCCCAGTCTTCAGGATGAAGAGACTCATTGTCAGAGACACTTTCCGAGTCAACTGCAAGGCCATCTTCTCCTTCATCTTCAAAATTGGCATTTATGTGATAATAACCATCTTCAGGATTATCAGTCTTGATAGATGCGTTGAAATCTTCAGTAATTCCAGGCTGCTGAGAAAATTGAGAGGGCTGATAAACCTCTTCTGGTTGACTGTTATATTCAAAAGAATCTCCCCATCCAGTTGGTTGAATATCTTCAATCGCAATCTTTGAACTTTCAGGTGCAGTATATTTCACCATATAATCATATTTACAACTTGGTTGTCCCAAGGTGTCCCAAATTTCTGCACGAACAGGCTCAGTTTCGTTGCGTTTGGGTTCCTTTGAAGGAGGATAGAACGGAGGATATGGTTCTTCTTGAGATATATATCCCGAGTCATTGAGATAACATTTCCATTCTTCTTCAGGATCAGGTAGACCTTCTTCGATGCATTCTTCGGTAAGGACATTAACCTCTTGAGGAATTGGGTTAAGGAATCCTCCACTAATGAATGTATCTTTGATCGGACGAAAGGTTTCATCCTTCTTGGTGCAGTTTGAGAATGTTGGTGAACATCCGAGTCCTGCTCTGGTTTCATTCTTGGTAGGGATCACAACTTGCCCCCAGCCAGTGGTAGTTCCATCTTCTACTACTTTTATCGCCTCTTTGTAAGAAGAGATTGATGCTTTCTTCTTGGAAGATTCGTCTTCTAAAGAGAGACCTTGGAACTTCGTTCCTTCCATATTATCAGCACTAATGAAAGAGAAATTGGATAAATGGCTCACCATCAAGGCTTGTTCTCCACTTATTTTTACCAATTTTCCATTTGTTACAAATTTTAACTTTTGATGGAGTATAGAAGTTACTGCCCTTGCTTCATAGATCCATGGTCGTCCCAACAAACAGCTATAAGCAGCTTGAATGTCCATGACCTGGAAGGTAATTTGAAAGATATGTGGACCAATTGTCATGGGAAAGTTGACTTCGCCGATAACAGATTTTCGCGATCCATCAAATGCTTTGACAACTACACCGCTAAACTTCATAGGCATTCCTTGGTAAGATAAACGAGCAAGAGTCGTCTTCGGCATCACATTCAAGGAAGATCCGGTGTCCACCAGCACGTTGGACAAAGAGTCTGACTAACAGTTCATAGAAATGTGCAGAGCAAGATTGTGATTTCTACCCTCCTCGGGGAGTTCTTCATCACAGAAGCTTAAATTGTTACAAGCTCTTATGTTGGCTATTATCCCATCAAAGTGGTCAACAGTCACATCATGATCCACAAAAGCTTGATCCAAGACTCTCATCAGGGCTTCCCTGTGGGCTTCAGAGTTTAAAAGCAATGAAAGTATTGAGATCTTTGAAGGAGTCTGCATAAGCTGATCCACAATCTTGTATTCACTTCTTTTGATAAGCTTCAAAATTTCGTCAAAGTCAGGATTGACATTGCCCCCATTGGATTGGCCAGCATCAGTGCTTGTATTACTGATAGGAGTTTCCACAAGATTTCCCACTGGTGTATTGATAGGATTTTGTCCGGTTGCATGAGCAACAGGCTTCTTTGGAGGTAGTGGAGTATACACACGTCCACTTCTTGTTACTCGACTTACATCAGCGATGTTTACGACGGATGAAAGAGTAGGTAGAGGAACTTCTTGTCCATCCTTCATCATTGTTGCATTGTAGTTGTAGGGAACTGCCTTATCAGAGTCATAGGGAACAGGTCCAAGTAGACAAATGATCAGGAGCAACATGAACCTTTGGCTTGTTGTAGGTAACTTCTATGCGTTTGGGCATGTTGAAATGAGGAATGATGATGTTAACTTTAGGCATTTCCGAGTTGATATCTGAGACTAAAACTCATGCGGATAACATCCTATCATGTTAACTTCATCTTCATTCCTATTTCTGTAGATCTGAATAGTACCATTATCCAACAAAATTTGAATATCTCTTCTCACAATTGAACATACATGAGAATCTACACAACATATGCTACAGGAACCGTAGTGATGCTGGCGAAAATTTTGCCCTTGACAGAGAGTGGCGTGCATTTGTACCAAATCTGCTTTTGAGAAATTGATATTATAGACTCGGTATGGACCAGGACATCCATATACCATGTTTACAACCTGCCCTCCATGATTGGGCAGCGGATTTGCTTGCACATTTGGACTCAAATTTCTTAAAGA
This sequence comes from Vicia villosa, assembly GCF_029867415.1. Taxonomy (NCBI): domain Eukaryota; kingdom Viridiplantae; phylum Streptophyta; class Magnoliopsida; order Fabales; family Fabaceae; genus Vicia; species Vicia villosa. The sequence goes on from NW_026705910.1 coordinate 314,545, forward strand.
AAGGATATTAAATCTAACCAACCTCTGAACTTCATATTTCAAGGCTATGCAGTGCTCAAGATCATGGCCAGGTGCTCCTTGATGATAAGGGCATGAGTCCTCAGCCTTGTACCACCATGGGAGTTTCTCAGGTACTGGTGGTGGTGCTTTGGTTTGAACAAGACCTCTTTCAATCAAGGCAGGGTACAATTCCGTGTAGGTCATTAGAATCGGATCGAACTGTGGAGCTGTTTGCACGCGATTCTGATTATTGTTAAACTGTTGAACCTGTTGTCGAGGCTGTTGTTGTTGAAACTGCGGGGTAAATCCCCGATTCGGTGTTGTATTAACGACTGGCGCAATAGCAGCTACCTGTTGTTGACGATTGACGTTCCCCCTTGGCTTTCCTTGGGATAACAAGTCAACACTTTGTTCTTTCTTCTTTTGGAAACCACTTCCGAACTTTTTGGTTCCGCTTGAAGATCCACCTTCTTTAGTTAGACGTCCAGTTCGGACTCCTTCTTCTAGACGCATCCCCATGTTTACCATTTCGGTGAAATCACTTGGATCACTAGCAATCATGCGTTCATAATAAAACGGGCCAAGAGTATTCAAGAAGATCTTGGTCATCTCTTTCTCTTTCAACGGTGGATTAATCTGAGCAGCAATTTCTCTCCATCGTTGGGCATATTCTTTGAAAGCTTCATGATCTTTCTGAGCCATGGATCGGAGTTGATCTCTGTCTGGAGCCATATCCGAGTTGTATTTGTATTGTCGGACAAAGGCCTCGCCTAGGTCATTGAATGTTCGAATATTGGTGCTATCCAATCCTGTGTACCACTTCAGTGCGGCACCAGTTAAACTGTCTTGAAAGTAATGAATGAGCAACTGATGATTATCTGCATAAGTAGACATCTTTCTGGCATACATCACGAGATGGATTTGTGGACAAGAACTTCCTTTGTATTTCTCAAAGTCGGGGACCTTGAATTTAGCTAGTATCTGTACACTGGGAACTAAGCAGGGTTCCTAGGCGTTCTTTCCAAACAAATATTTCCCACAAATAGCCTTGACTTCCAGTTGAATCTTGTTGAATTGATCTTGGAGATCTTCCACAAGGTTACGCTGATTTGTGCTATCACCTTGATCATGATAAATCTCATTGCCATCAAAAGGAACTGTGTGAACCAAAGGGGTCGGAACTGTCATAGTGGGTTGAGAAAGTGCCATATTGATTTGGGAAAAAGTTACCCCTGGATGCGGAGTGATCACTGAACCTTGTGAAGCAGGTGCTTCAGTTGTAGCTGTTTGAACCCTAGAGAAATTATGGCGGAAGCCTGCACCAAAGCTGAAAGGCATACCCCAACCTTCTGGCATGGAGAAAGATGGAATGCTGAATGCAACTGTAGAAACTGGAGTAGTGACTTCGGATATCATCGTTGCTTGACTGTTGGGTGGTGGCTGCTGATTTTGTGCGACCATTATGGAGTCAACAAGAGTAGTGAGACTTTCCAACTTTTCTTGAAGGGTGGTCACTGTACCACGGAGCTCAATATTCTCTTGTTCTGAGTGTTCCATTACTCTTCTTCTATTTGAACGAGTATTGTATCTGTGATCTGATTGCGAGCACGGTCGAGAAACTTTGAGACGCGACAGCTTGACGATCTAATGGAGAAAAATCCAAAAGATGAGACTCTATACAACAGACTCGATATGCAGAATGATGTATGCAAAAGAAATTTATGATTTTTCCAAACATTTTAAAGATTATTTCCTTGCAAGCATTTGAGCATAAACTATTCTTTTATTGAAATAAATGGGAAATATTACAACATTGGAGCGTAGCTCCTTACAGAAGCAAATGATAAATGAAAAGCTAAACAAATCTTAAACGTCTTCATCGGACGAAGAACCAAATGTATTATGCAGCTTGAGCTTCATGATTTCTTTCCCATAATAAGCTTTCAACTCGGCCTTTTCAGTCCTCAATTTGTCAACAACATTCTTCCAATTGTCAGGTATCGGAGCGTTGCTTGTCGAGCCTTCAAGATTTCTCTTGCTTTCTTTGATGTATCTCCTGATTGCAGCGTATTTCCGACGGATCTTCTCATCTTTACTCATGAGCCATCCATCTTGATAATAGAGAGTTTCTTCGTGATCTTTCACTCTTTTCTTCAACTTTCTATTTTCCTCATCAGTTTTACGAAACTTTTCTTCCCAAGCGTCTTTTTCTAACCTCATCTTAGCCAAAGTCTCTTGGTATTCCTCCACATTGTCAATGGGAATATTGGGTAGTTGAGATACCATAGGGAACATGGGTTTTTCATAATCATAAGGCATTTGAAACTCCCTTGCTCTTTTCTTCACCCAACAGGTGTAGGCGTCCGTAGCAATGCAGTTCCTTATCTCACCTTTTCCTTTTCTTCGGACATCGTACCAGGCTCTTACCATTCTTGTCTTCAACCCTTGAGGATCCTCCCCTTCTTGATAGAAGTAGCTTTCCACTGAGAGACTTATGGGTTTAGCTGAATTTGCATACCCGAGTTGTCGTCGGGCTAGGACCGGATTGTAGTTAATTCCTCCTTGTGTACCAATGAGGGGTACATTGGCAAACTCTCCACAACTATCAATGGTTTCTGTACCGCAGCGAGCCTGAGTATACCAATGGATATCATTATTAGTAAGGGACATAAGTCTTCGAGGCCAACGCAAGCCTTCTCGGTTTTTCGTGAAAATAAGAGACTTAGGCAAGTGTGAAACAATCCATTTAAAAAAAATAGGTGCACAACATACAATGATTCCATCGCCTTGGCGATTCCTATGATGAATAGAGAAATACAGGTCACCCAGCAAAGTCGGAACAGGATTTCCAATCAGAAAGATCTTTATGGCGTTGATATCAACAAAGTCGTTGATGTTGGGAAACAGAACCAACCCATAAATAAGCAAGGCTAATACAACTTCAAAAGCTATCATGCTACCAGTTTCAATGAAATCAAAGGATTTCTTTATTAGAAACTGCAAAGTCAAACCCAGGAGGTTTCCTTTGGTAGTCCAGTTGCTCTCTACTTCTGATTTCTTCAAGTGGATACCTGCTGCAATGACTTGTGACTTAGGAATGGCTTCCAAACCATTGAAAGGTATTTTGTCAGTTACAGGAATACCCATAAGATTGGCATATTCTTCCAAGGTTGGTACCAACTAGTAGTCTGGAAAGGTGAAACACCGGTAGACGGGATCATAGAACTGAACCAGAGTTTTGAGAAGTCCTTCATCAACATGAGTGTTCAAGATAGGCAAAAGCTTTCCATGGCCTTTCCTAAAATCGGAAGGATCTTGTACAAAAGATGCTAGCTCTTTCAATCTTTCCACATTAGGCGCTTTGAAACCGTACTTCTTGGTATGCCTTTTTACCCACTCCATAACTTAATCCTATAATGTTTGCAAGGAAAATTTCTCTAAAATTTTTTTGGAGAAAAATCATGTTGTTTTTTATTTTGAAAAGATGGATTTTCAATGTATGAATGCATGGGTGCATGAATGCCACATATACAAACATGGTAAAGGAAAAAACGATAATGCAAACATGGTAGTTCAAACATAGTTCTACAAACATGGTAATTCAAACATGGTACACATAGGTTCAAAGGTACAGCGTCACGAGCATGAGGTCAGAGAACCAAACATGGGATAGTACTAGGGTTAATCACCTGCACAACATGTTCTACTGATACGTCAGAGTCTACATTTTTCTTTCGGATATTACCGGCTTGCACAACTGAACTTGTGAGCTAGCAATATTCTCAAGAAAAACTCGTCTGAGTGTGGCTCTCCGCATGACAACTAATCCAAGTCTTCACCTGAATAGTTTCTGCGCCACAACCTAATAAGGCCAGGATGGGTTATGGGTTCTACAGCCAACTCAGCTTCTACAGTTCAATGAAAGCAGTAATGTCTTCGCAATTGAACTTGCTAAACATATACTACAAACAAGGAACCTCCACTGAGCGGAAGGATTCTCATGCCAGCTTTTTAAGGACTGAACTCCTTCTATGCCATACATGACTATACCCTCCACCTAATTCTTATGTGTACTTAATTCGGGTTAGGATTTGTCCATAATGTATCACTTGTAACACAACCACACATGTAACAGAACCACACATGTAACAAGAATAAAATAACAAACATAAAATTTAGAATTAACCCTTTCTTTGGAAACAATAAAAGGTTTTATCCCCAGTGAAGTCGCCATTTTTCTATCGCGGGGAAAAATCGAGGTCCTTTCGGGATGAGACACCTGATGCCTTCTTTGGGCTCGAGTGCTCAAGGAAAATGATTTTTCTTTTGTTTTTGTCACGAGCAAACTTTTTATTGTTTCCAAAGTAGGAAAGAGGAAAAAAGTTGCAATAACCTTAAAAGAGATGCAAAGCCCAAAACTAAAAGCAATGCAAAAGTGGGGGAGAGATTCCGGGTAAGAGGGTTGGTTATACGAAGGGAAGGTATTAGCACCCAACGTATCTATAGTACTCTATAGGTTTCTTTATTATGTTTGTTTCATTCTATGTTATGATGGGGGGTTCTTGTTGTGAGATATGTGGGACCTAAGGTGTTTGTTTGATTATGCTCGCAAAGATCATCACGATCCTCTACATACATATCCCTTAGAGGGAATCAGAGCATCTGTAGCTCGGGGTCTATGGTTGCTAAGGTTTGAGTGGTTTGAGGGAGAAGTTTTGCTCGCCAAGGATACGACCTTGTGCCTACGTATTCTCAAAGGGATGTTGAGAAAGTCAGAGCAATCGTAGTTCCCACTTATGCTAGTGGAGGAAAAGGATAAGAGATAAATGTCATCTTAATGCTCGATGTATCTAATCTATATCATCACATACATCTGTTTGATTTTTGTTTGAAATATTTTCATTATAAGACCTGGGCTGTGCCACTTATGGTGCTTAGAATGATAAAGATGTTTTTGTTTAGCCAGCCTTGTGGCAAAAACTTTCAATGAAGTCAGCTTTGTGACAAAAAGTTTTGACTAATCAGCCAGCCTTATGGCAAAAACTTTGATTAATCAGCCAGCCTGGTGGCAAAAGGTTTGATTGATTAGCCAGCCTTGTGGCAAAAAGAAGTTTAATTGATTGATTGTGATGATATAGATGAGATACTCCTATCATAGAGATGATAAATGTCTAATCTCCTAGGGTATTTGTTTTGGATATTGGGGATGCTTATAAGAAGCCCGTGGGTCCTTGTACGAAGCCCAAGAGGAGGCTATCCGAGGGTCCTTGCATTGTAAGCCCAAGAGGAGGCTATGGGAGGGACAATCGAGGGTCCTTGCATTGTAAGCCCAAGAGGAGGCTATGGGAGGGACAAGTCATTTGTACAAAGCCCAAGAGGAGGCATGGTATAGTTGGTTTGAGCTCTTAGAGCGATTTCACCGGGAAACCATATTCTATGTCCTAACCTAAACTAGGGAGATTCTTTGCACGAAGCCCAATAGGAGGCTATGGGGAACCTAGTGTTGTACTAAGTTGAACAAGTATATAACATGAACAAACACATGAACAAGTATGAACAAATATTAACAAGTACATGAACAGATATGAACAAGTATGAACAGTTATATGTGACAAGGTGTGTGTATACAATGGAGTTTATGAAGGAAATATACCTGTAAGGGTGATCCGTTTGTATACACGGGGCTCGGGACTTATACTCGGGGAGAGGCCCATTTATTCAAGGCTACGTAAACAAATATTTACAAGGGAGGTTGGGACTTATACCTACATGGAGGCCCATGGTATTTTTGGGAAGATTTAAAGAAAACCTTCATTTTTTGTTATTCGAGGTCTGAAAAAAACAAATTGATTGAGGTATGTACAACAAAGGTGTATGTACAATGAAATACCTAATTTCATGTAAGAGAAATGGGACTTATACCTATGTGGAGGCCCATGTTTTATTTTATAAAACATGGTTGATTATTTTATTAACAGACGCAAGGATTCGTTGTTTGAAAACAATTTGAAAGTTTTAAAAGAAGTTTTCTGTTTAAAGAAAAAAAGCTGTACAAAGAAAAGGAATGGGACTTACACTCTCTAATATTCGAGAGCCCCGGTTTGAAAATCAATTGATCAACCCAAAATATTTGATCAAGGGTTTCTTTTGAAAAGAAAACCAAAAAGAAATGGTTTATCGTTTTGAAAAACTGTGATCGTTTGTTTTTAAATGGTTTGAAATTTTGAAAGAAATCAACTTAATTAAGATAAAAATAAAGATTATACTTAATTAATACCTAAATGATTAGGGTTTGATCACAAAATATTTACAAGTGATTAAGTTTGAAAAATCAAATGAAAAACAATATTTAAAACACTTAAAAACATGTCATTTTAAACCTATTAAAAAATGTATTAAATAAATATTTTTTGTGATTTTTTTTAATATTCATAAAATATATGTGTTAAATAAGAAGTGTACAAAAAATGAAGTGAAAATGAATTAATTTTATTGGTTAATTAATTAAGTGAAGTTGTTAAAAAAATGATGGAAAATAGTGTTAAAAAAGAAGGTTTGGTCTCACAAGGGTTTGAACCCACGACCTTGGGGTTACTAACCAAAACAACAACCAACTGAGCTGCGCGCGTGTAGCGGGGAAAATCTGACATCGAAGCCATGGGATCGACTCGAGTCAATATTCCGTTTGAAATCGCCACCGCGCTTTATTTTTTCAAAGGAAAAGGGAAAAGAACGTAAAACCCAAAGTTTTGTTTTTAAAACAAGAAAGAGAACTCATGTTCGGGTGTTGATTATATGAGGGGAAGGTTTAAAGCACCCCTCATATCCGTGGTACTCCACGGGAACCTTTTTGGAAATCTGTGTTGTGTGTGTGCTAAAAAACGGTTTGTTTTATTTTTAAAATAAGCTCGGCAAAGCGTTAAGCTTTGGGCCTACATACCTCCTCGGTGCAATGGAGAAGTCAGAGCTAATGTAGTTCCGCTTTTGGGAAAAACGTTTTAAAAACGAATAAACACTTTGTTGTCGTTAGAGAGAAATACTCAGCCATTGATCTTGAGCATGAGAACAAACAAGTTCTTCACATCGCAAATGAAAGAAGGGCTCCAACTCGGATAAAATCAACGAGTATGCCACTAGCTCTCTCACGCGGAAAAGATCTCATTATTATCAATCAATTTCAAAATCGTGGGGTATAACCACCCGTTTCGACAATTAACGGTGTTTAAACTTTTGAAGAAAAGCCACTAAGGGCGAAAGGTATTTTTTGAGAAAAGGTTTTGAAAAGGTTTGCAAACATAAGAATATTTTGGAAAAAGGGAGAAGATTTTGAAAATCTAAGAAGTAGGAGGAGATGAAGAGGCTATCCTAGTGCACAAAATAAAAGCTAAGGAAAGAAACGGTCTAACCAAATTAAGAAGCCAACACTTGACATTAAGAGCCAAGGTAGTTTTCCCATCCTTTGGAATTATCAATACCAACACACCAACACTTGGGGATCCAGATGAACTTATTATCTTAGCACCACTTTGCATTAACCACATTAAGATTCTGACGAAAATCGGGCAGAGTAACGGCTGTTTTCGGGTAAAATCCTTATCTCAATGCCTTGGAATTAACCATCAAGGGCTTTCATGGAAGTACCTGCACATACAAACAGACAACAATCCAATGCCAGACAGACAGAACATTCACAGAGTAATAATAGAATGGGTCCAGAGGTACTAGGTCCATAAGTCCGAATCTCCAAAATGCTAAGGATAGTAACCGATAGTCCAAAGAGAGCCTTATGTATTTTTTAGATTTTCGGTTATTTATTAGTGTTTTAGCAAAAAAAATAAAGTATGGTCCAAGTGGACAAAAGAAAAATAACGGAAGCATAAACATATGTCCAAGTGGACAAAAAGAAAATGGCGGAAAGTAAATATGATCAAATGATAAAATAAAGCGATAAAGCGAGAAATATAAAGAGCGGTATAGTAAAGGTGCGGAAATTAAAGTTAGTTGTTAGATGTTAAAGATAACCATCTTGAAACTTGTCAAGTTTGTTATCAAAGTTAGTAGGAAGATCTATGGTGAGTGAATGATGTACTCGGATTTAAATTCAATGGGGTTTATCAGAAGCTTGATAAAATCATAGCGACTACACGATAAAAACCTCCACAAGTCTTAAATCAACCGCATACAATTCTCTTCCATGTTGGATCTTTTTATTCGGGACACGAAATATTGCGCTATGTTAAGCAGATCGCCAAGTGATTTATGTAGAAATCACCCTACAACGAGGCCGGTCAAAAATTTATGTGCTAATGCATGCGAGAAGAACGATATGTAGATCGCCTTCCGAAAGCAATACCGCACGAAAAGAAAATAGGTGAGTGATCTAGTCTTCACCAAGAATCCACAAGAATTCTCAAGGCATTAAGACTTTCATCGACCAAAATAAAAAGAAGTAAGAGATGGAACCACATTAAAAGCTCCTTTCATCCATAATTTCAATCACTTAATATTGCGGATTTGGATTCTCATCCTATCGACGCCCTAAGTCCATTGAAATTAGAGAGAAATTAGGCCTCTAACTTGTGATTCAAAGAAAATATCAAAAGAAAGGAGTAGAAGATGAGTTGGAACCAAAAACAAGTCAAAAACCACAAAAAAAAGCATTCTGCCTTACTGGAAATCGATTTACCTCTGTAGGAAATCGATTTCCTAAGTGCAGAGTTCAGATCTGGCGCAAAAAACAGAGTGGAAATCGATTTCCCTGTGTAGGAAATCGATTTCCTGCGCACAGCTTTCAAAAAAACAGCATTATGAACTTTGAAACTTGATTTAGGCAAACATACAAACACCTTATGATCACATATCCATTGGAGCACGAATTTTCCATCAAATCACCATCAAATCACCATCAAATAGCACCAATATAGCATCAAAGATGCATTGAACACAAGCAACAAAGATCTACATCTTAGAATTGAGGAATTTACCAATTCTTGAATTAAAGTGTTGAAGTAGCTTCAAGAACAAGCACAAAGTATAGATCCTTCAAGTATGGAGATGAACAATCAAAGAAAAAAGAGAAATGTAGGAGGCTTAGTTCAAAATTAGCAAGATTCAATGTGAACCTCACTAATCTTATGAAAATGAACTTTGGGTGAGGGTTTTGGAAAGGGTGAGAAATGAATTTGCAAGCAATTTTTTGGCTCTCCAAGCTTGAGAAATGAGAGAGTAGAGGGCTCTATTTATAGAATTGGAGCAAGAGTAGTGGCAAATTGGTCTTTTTGTGTTTGGTGATTAACTTGTGTTTAATTGGTGATTAAAGTGGCAATTAAATGGTAAAAATGGTAAAATGAGGTTAAAGTGGGTTTAATGAATGAGTTAATTTTGATGAGGTGGAAAATTGATAAAATGATCAAATAAAAAGGTGCCAAAATGATGTCAAGCTTCCCTCCTTATATTTTTTTAAATTTTGCGCACAGGAAATCGATTTCCCACAGGGGTAAATCGATTTCCACCTCCAAATTTTCAAAAATTGTTTCCTTGCACTGTTTTGATTTTTGCCCGATCTTTCACCTGTAAAATATAAACAAAAGAGACAAAACATATATTTTTTTATTTTTGGTTAGTATAAACAAATAAAAAGGCTATAAATGCTCGATAATTCCCCTCAGAGATAATCACAGTATCAAAGATAAAGCTTCACAACGGTGCTCTTGATTGATGATTGAATGCAATTGATGTATGATCTTAGGGTCAAAAATTGGGGTATGACAGATGCCCCTATTTAAGTTTCTTCGATTTGGAGATACGATGATTGGAGATCTTCGTTTTGACAAAAATCGAAGAGACTTAAATATATAAAACACAATTTTTGATCCTAAGATATAATGCAATGTTAATGAATGCATGTGATGATAATAAAGCATGACAACACTGGGGAGTAACAAGTGATCCACTGGGGAAAACAAATGTCTTGGAAGCTCCACTGGGGAAAACAAATGTCTTGCTATAATTCCGCTGGGGAAACAAACGTCTTAGAAGCTCCACTAGGGAAACAAGATTCTGTTGAAGAAACGGAACTTTGGTGGGAAAAGAAACTTCTCTGGGGAAAACACTTCGCGTCAGAGAGGTTATAGCATCCTCTTTCACTGGGGATGAGAAAAGGGGAACATCCTCTTTCACTGGGGATGAGAAAGTATGCATCCTGAATTAGAATGCCAATCTTCCATTAACAGAAATCACACCATCGTACCACTGATGATAAGAAAAGATGTACCGCCGTACCACTGACGATAACATATACCAACGTTCCACTGAAGGCATGAAGAGAGATATACCACCGTACCACTGTTGACATGAAAAGAGATAATTCATCGACGTGCCACTGACGATATGGAAAGAGATAATTCATCGACGAGCCACTGACGATAAATATAACAAAATACACCAACGTTCCACTGAAGGTGAACTACCAACGTCCCACTGGGGTTAGAAAGAGAAATACATCGACGTACCACTGACGATGAAGATACAAAAATACACCAACGTTCCACTGAAAGTGAACTACCAACGTTCCACTGAAGGCATGAAGGAGAAATACATCGACGTACCACTGACGATGAAGATAACAAAATACACCAACGTTCCACTGGAGGTGAACTACCAACGTTCCACAGAAGGCATGAAGGAGAAATACATCGACGTACCACTGACGATGAAGATAACAAAATACACCAACGTTCCACTAGAGGTGAACTACCAACGTCCTACTGAAATCAGAAAGAGAAATACATCGACGTACCACTGACGATGAAGATACCAAAATACACCAACGTTCCACTGAAGGTGAACTACCAACGTTCCACTGAAGGCATGAAGGAGAAATACATCGACGTACCACTGACGATGAAGATAACAAAATACACCAACGTTCCACTGAAGGTGAACTACCAACGTCCCACTGGAGGTAGAAAGAGAAATACATCGACGTACCACTGACGATGAAGATAACAAAATACACCAACGTTCCACTGGAGGTGAACTACCAACGTCCCACTGGAGGTAGAAAGAGATGTATCGTCGTACCACTAACGATAACACATACCCACGTTCCACTGAAGGTATTGAAGAAAAATACATCGACGTACCACTGACGATGAAGATACCAAAATACACCAACGTTCCACTGAAGGTGAACTACCAACGTTCCACTGAAGGCATGAAGGAGAAATACATCGACGTACCACTGACGATGAAGATAACAAAATACACCAACGTTGCGCTGAAGGTGAACTACCAACGTCCCACTGGAGGTAGAAAGAGAAATACATCGACGTACCACTGACGATGAAGATAACAAAATACACCAACGTTCCACTGAAGGTGAACTACCAACGTCCTACTGGAGGTAGAAAGAGATGTATCGTCGTACCACTAACGATAACACATACCCACGTTCCACTGAAGGTATTGAAGAAAAATACATCGACGTACCACTGACGATGAAGATAACAAAATACACCAACGTTTCACTGAAGGTGAACTACCAACGTCCCACTGGAGGTAGAAGGATAAATACATCGACGTACCACTAACGATGAAGATAACAAAATACACCAACGTTCCGCTGAAGGTGAACTACCAACGTCCCACTGGAGGTAGAAAGAGAAATACATCGACGTACCACTGACGATGAAGATAACAAAATACACCAACGTTCCACTGAAGGTGAACTACCAACGTCCCACTGGAGGTAGAAAGAGATGTATCGCCGTACCACTAACGATAACACATACCCACGTTCCACTGAAGGTATTGAAGAAAAAAACATCGACGTACCACTGACGATGAAGATAACAAAATACACCAACGTTCCGCTGAAGGTGAACTACCAACGTCCTACTGGAGGTAGAAGGAGAAATATATCGACGTACCACTGACGATGAAGATACCAAAATACACCAACGTTCCACTGAAGGTGAACTACCAACGTCCCACTGGAGGTAGAAGGAGAAATACATCGACGTACCACTGACGATGAAGATATGGCATACGAAGATGACATAATCAAGCATGTCTCAAGCTGAACACCAGAGCAGAAACTGCTATAACAATCTCTTGATGGCTAGAGAACATTGAAGTGGAGAGAACACAGTAATTGAGTTCTAAACCATATTCAAACCAGGCCAAAGATGCATTGAGTGGAATACATTCTTCTGCATATGAATACATCAACATATTCATTCCTTGTAATGCACTCATGAATCAAAGTAAAAAAATGTTTTATAATTTTCAAAAGGATTTTGTTGAAATCAATTTTCTCTTTGTTTCAAAAATTACTATCAACAATAGATGACATTTTGAGAGACATGAAAGAAATAAGATTGCCAAATAAAGGGTAAAGGCTCAAACTTTTTTAATAGAATGGTAGCCTGCAAAAGGCAAGACCCCATGGATTATTACAAAGTTTGGAAAGTGGTAATTTTGTGGAAAAGGTACATTGAAACGTGATGACCCCATCCGCTCTCTCAACTGGGAATTCCAGAGCAAAGGCTTCCGTTGAAAAGTGTCGAACTTCATGATAAACAGATGACTGCTGTCGATCAAGTCTTGTCTGATGTAGTTACTTGCCATGAATCCCTAACTTTTGCCTGGACCGCCCTTTCGGGTTTTCAATCCACCGAGACGCTCTTTTTTGCCTAAGCCGCCCTTTCGGGTTTTCAACTTAGCGAGCTGTTCTTTTATTATTTAGGCGAAGTATTTCTTGACTACATCAGCATTTACGGGACGTGGGAGCTCCTCTCCATCCATAGTTGCAAGAATTAATGCACCGCTAGAGAAGGCTTTCTTAACAACATATGGTCCTTCAAAATTAGGAGTCCACTTGCCCCTTGAATCGGAGGTGAAAGACAAGATCCTTTTGAGCACGAGGTCGCCTTCTCTGAATACACGAGGTCGAACCTTCTTATCAAAAGCTTTCTTCATTCTCTTCTGGTACAACTGACCATGGCATAAAGCCGTCATTCTCTTTTCTTCTATCAAATTCAATTGATCAAACCTGCTCTGACACCATTCAGCCTCAGATAACTTGGTTTCCATTAAAATTCTCAATGATGGAATCTCAACCTCAATAGGGAGCACTGCTTCCATGCCATAAACCAAAGAAAAGGGAGTTGCCCCTGTTGAAGTACGAATAGATGTACGGTACCCATTTAAAGCAAATGGGAGCATCTCGTGCCAGTCCTTGTACGTAACAACCATCTTTTGCACAATCTTCTTAATATTCTTATTTGCTGCTTCAACAGCTCCATTCATCTTTGGCCTATAAGGCGAAGAATTGAGATGTTCAATCTTGAAGCTTTCACACAGTTCTCTCATCATGCTATTGTTCAGATTCGAGCCATTATCAGTGATGATCTTACTCGGTACACCATATCTGCAAATGATGTTGTTCTTGATAAATCTGACCACAACTTGCCTTGTCACATTAGCATATGAAGCAGCTTCTACCCACTTGGTGAAGTAATCGATTGCTACCAGGATGAATCGATGTCCATTCGAAGCCTTGGGTTCAATCATGCCAATCATATCAATACCCCACATAGAGAAAGGCCATGGGGAAGAAATAACATTGATAAGTGTCGGAGGCACATGAATCTTGTCAGCATACACTTGACACTTGTGACACTTCTTTACAAACTTGTAGCAATCAGATTCCATTGTCAACCAATAGTAACCTGCTCTAAGCATCTTTTTAGCCATCGAATGTCCATTGGCATGGGTACCAAAAGAACCTTCATGAATTTCATGCATCAACATGTCTGCTTCGTGTCTATCCACGCATCTGAGCAAGACCATGTCATAATTCCTTTTATACAAAACATCAGCATTGATGAAGAAACTTCCAGCCAATCTCCTCAAAGTTTTCTTGTCTTTATTTGATGCCCCAAGTGGGTACTCTTGAGTCTGGAGGAAGTGCTTAATATCGAAATACCAAGGCTTTTCATCTGTTGCTTCCTCAATTACAAATACATGAGTAGGTCTATCAAGACGCCTGATTGTAATTTGAGGCTCTTCATTATGGGAATTAACCTTGTACATGGAAGACAATGTGGCTAATGCATCAGCCATCTGATTCTCATCTCGCGGGATGTGGTGGAATTCAACTTTGTTGAAGAATGTCAACAACCTTCTGGCGTAATCTTTGTAAGGAATTAAACCAGGATGACGAGTTTCCCATTCCCCTTTAATTTGATTAATCACAAGTGCGGAGTCTCCATAAACATCAAGAATCTTAATTCTCAGATTAATGGCCTCTTCAAGTCCCATGATGCAAGCTTCATACTCAGCAATATTATTTGTACAGTCAAAACATATCCTTGCAGTGAAAGGAACATGCGATCCATGCGGAGTAATAATAATGGCGCCAATTCCATGGCCATGAATATTAGAAGCTCCATCAAAAATCAAACCCCATTTGGATTCGGGATCCGGCCCTTCTTCTGGAAATGGTTCATCCCAATCTTGAGATCTCAAATACATTATATCTTCATCTGGGAAGTCCATTCTGATAGATTGATGATCATCAATTGGTTGGTGAGCGAGGTACTCTGCCAACACACTTCCTTTTACAGCTTTCTGAGCTCGATATTCAATATCATATTCTGATAGCAACATTTACCAGCGAGCAATCCTTCCAGTTAATGCAGGTTTCTCAAATATATACTTAATTGGATCCATTTTGGAGATCAATAGAGTGGTGTGGTTCAGCATATACTGTCTCAGTCGGCGAGCAGCCCACACCAAAGCACAGCAAGTTTTCTCAAGCAGCGAGTATCTTGTTTCGCACTCGGTAAACTTTTTGCTAAGGTAGTATATTGCATACTCTTTTCGACCAGACTCGTCATGCTGACCCATCACACATCCCATTGAGTTTTCAAGCACTGTGAGGTACATAATCAGAGGTCTTCCCTCAACTGGAGGGAGCAAAATGGGAGGTTCAAGCAAATATTCTTTGATGTTGTCAAAAGCTTTTTGACAATCTTCATTCCACACACATCCCTGATTTTTCTTTAACAGCTTGAAGATTGGCTCACAGGTAGTGGTCATATTGGAAATGAACCTGGGGATATAATTCAAACGTCCGAGGAAACCTCTCACTTGTTTCTCAGTCTTTGGTGCTGGCATTTCCTGAATTGCTTTGACTTTATCAGGATCTACTTCAATTCCTCTCTGACTGACAACGAAACCCAATAACTTTCCAGAACGGACACCAAACGTGCATTTGTTTGGATTTAAGCGGAGACGATACTTTCTCAAACGCCGAAACAACTTTAAAAGATCTTCCATGTGCCCCTCCTCTGACTGGGACTTGGCAATCATGTCATCCACATAAACCTCAATTTCTTTGTGCATCATATCATGGAAAAGAGTAGTCATGGCCCTCTGATATGTCGCACCAGCATTCTTCAACCCAAAAGGCATCACTTTGTAACAGAATGTCCCCCATGGTGTGATAAAGGTTGTCTTTTGCATGTCTTCAGGTGCCATCTTAATCTGGTTATATCCTGAAAAACCATCCATAAAGGAGAAAAATTCAAACTTTGCCGTGCTATCTGCCAACATATCAATGTGTGGTAGAGGAAAATCATCTTTCGGACTGGCTTTGTTCAAATCTCTATAATCCACACACATGCGAACTTTTCCGTCTTTCTTTGGAACAGGCACAATATTGGCAATCCATTGAGGATATACAGAAGTGACAAGGAAACCTGCGTCTATTTGTTTCAAGACCTCATTCTTGATCTTTTCTGCCATATCAGGATGACTCCTTCTTAACTTTTGCTTGACAAGAGGACATTCTGGTTTCAACAGCAAGCGATGCTCCACAATATCCGTGTCCAACCCAGGCATATCTTGGTAGAACCATGCAAAAATGTCAACATACTCTTTAAGAAGCTCTACCATCCTCTTCTTAACATCTTGACCAAGAAGTGCCCCAATCTTGACTTCCTTTTTATCTTCTTCAGAACCCAAGTTGATGACTTCTAACGGCTCTTTATACGGCTGAATGGTGTCTTCCTCGTGCTCAAACAGTCGGGAAATCTCATCAGGAATACATTCATCACTCTCTTCTTCCGCTTTATACACAGGACACTCGAAGTTAGGAGAGGGCGCAGGGTCATTACTTTCAACGGTTTTATTGATTAATCTGCACAAATGATTATTATTTCAGGAAAGGAAAGATATATGCAAACATATAATCGTGCAGATTATGGAAAATGAAAACATTTTTTTAAGGTTTTTTGTGTTACCACTTTCCAGAAAAAAGCAAAAAGATAAAAAGCATTTATATGCAGAAACAAAATGACTTTTATTGATGATTTTAATGTTTAAAACAAACAGAAAACAGCCCCAACAACTTCACTTTCATCTTGGGCAGAATGAAAGGATTTTGAAAAACATAAAAGCAAATTACTTTGACACATGAGTACACTCAGGAATGTCAATGGT
Source organism: Vicia villosa (assembly GCF_029867415.1). Classification (NCBI taxonomy): domain Eukaryota; kingdom Viridiplantae; phylum Streptophyta; class Magnoliopsida; order Fabales; family Fabaceae; genus Vicia; species Vicia villosa. Next base: position 331,054 of record NW_026705910.1, read on the forward strand.
GATCCAATTCTTAATCATCTTTCCATTGGTCACAAAGCTTGGCACTTCTGGCTCTAGTTCATCTTCAACAATAGCATCTACCTCTGGAAGAGTTGGGTGTAGAAAACCAGCACTATGAAACATCTCCTGATAAGGACGAAAAGCAGATTCAGACTTCATCACAAACTTGTCTGAGGCAGAAAATCCCAGACCAGCTCTATTCCTGTTCTCTTGAAGACTCACTACTTGTCCCCAGACTCTTGAATGTCCATTCTGAACCACCAGCTGAGCATCTTTGAAGGAGGCAATGGAAGCTTCATCCTTTTTGAATTCATCATTAACAGACAGGGCTTGGAATGCAGTTCCAATGACCACTTCATCAGCTTCTATGGTACGGAACGAAGAAAGATGACTAATCAGTAAAGCTTGTTCTCCATTCACAACGACCATCTTTCCATCTTTCACAAATTTCAACTTTTGGTGAAGAGTTGAAGTAACTGCCCCAGCCTCATGGATCCACGGACGTCCTAGTAAGCAACTGTATGCAGGGAAAATGTCCATCACTTGAAAAGTAATCTTAAAGACAAATGGTCCAATACCAATAGGCAAATCCACCTCTCCGACCACTGATTTCTTCGATCCATCAAAAGTCTTGACGATCACATTGCTAAATCTCATTGGTGTGCCACCATAACATAGCTTAGCAAGAGCGGATTTTGGCATGACATTCAGAGATGATCCAGTATCGATCAACACATTGGACATTGAGTCCTCTTTGCAACTGACAGAGATGTGCAAAGCCAAATTATGATTTCTTCCTTCCTCAGGCAAATCTTCATCACTGAAGCTCAAATTGTTACATGCAGTGATATTGCTCACAACCCCATTAAACTGATCCAGCGTCACATCATGATCCACAAAGGCTTGATCAAGTATTTTCATCAGAGAATCCCTATGAGCAGGAGAATTCGCCAGCAACTCCATTATAGAGATCTTGTACGGAGTGTGATGCAGCTGATCCACGATCTTATAATCGCTCATCTTGATGAGCTTCAAAATCTCATCCATCTCCTTTCCTGAAGACGACCCCGCATTTACTTTTGTCACATCATTATTGTTCACAGGTACTTGAGTAGAATTCCTCTGGACATCCACAACTGTTTGGGGCTGAGTAAAACTCGTCCACTTCTAGTCACTCTACTAACATCTGCTATATTCTCAACAGAAGACAGAGACTTAATCTCGACTTCTTTTCCATCTTCCAGCATGGTGGCATTGTATCTGTAAGGTACAGCTTTATCAGAACTATAAGGTACAGATCCAGGAAAACATATCACAAGAGGTTCCACAGCAGCTTGGCCATAATAACCAATCTCTACACATTCCGGGATTTCAAAGCATGGTTCAATCACATTGACATCATCTTCATCTCTGTCCCTCAGAATCTCAATGAGCCTTTGATCTATCATCTCTTGTAAGTCTCTTCTCACAATGTAACATCCTCGAGGATTGACTAAACAAATCCTACAAGCAGCATGATTATGCTCATAATGACTATATTCACACAGAGTGGCATGCATCTCTACCAATGACCCTCTGATGTCTTCCACACGATAAATCTTATACTTCCCAGGGCATACATACACCATATTCACAGCAGACGCTTCATGAGTTGGCAACGGATTGTTCTGCACATTTGGGCCAATATCACGGAAGGAGAGCATTCCAGAACGGACCAATCTTTGGACTTCATTCTTCAGGGGCCAACAATTTTCCAAATCATGCCCAGGAGCATTCTGATGAAAAGCACAAGTGGCATCAGCCTTGTACCACCAAGGGAGTTTCTCTGGAACAGGGGGTGGTGACCTTGGTTGAACCAGCTTCTTATGAATTAGAGCAGGATACAGTTCAGTGTACGTCATAGGGATAGGATCAACATTAACTCGAGGATACGGATTCCGCCTTGCTGGTTGTTGATTAACAGGAGCTACAGGCACTGAATTCACAACAGGAGTTATTGACGCCACTTGTTGAGATTGATTTCTGAATCGACTATTCCTCCCATGAGAAACAGCATTGGCATCTGATTCTTTCTTCTTCTGGAGTGAAGAGCCATACTTCTTCGCACCACCAGATGAATTGTCATTTCGCACCAAACGACCTTCTCGCACAGCTTCTTCCAATCTGACACCCATACCCACCATTTCAGTGAAGTCTACAGGAGCACTGGCAATCATCTTCTCATAATAAAACGGACCAAGAGTCTTCAGAAAAATCTTAGTCATCTCTTTTTCTTCCATCGGAGGAATCACTTGGGCGGCAACCTCACGCCATCTTTGAGCATATTCCTTGAAGGATTCTTTCTCTTTCTGCATCATAGCTCGCAATTGATCCCTATCAGGAGCCATGTCCACATTATACTTGTATTGCTTCACAAACGCTTCAGCTAAGTCATTAAAAGTGCGAATATGGGTGCTATCAAGGCCCGTATACCACTTAGAAGCAGCTCCAGTCAAACTATCTTGGAAATAGTGAATCAACAGACGTTGATCATCAGTGTGAGTGGACATCTTCCTTATATACATCACCAGGTGTGCCTGAGGACAGGAATTTCCTTTGTACTTCTCAAATTCAGGTAGTTTGAACTTAGCAGGTACTTTCACATTGGGAACAAGGCAAAGATCATGCACATTCTTTCCAAACAGTTCTTTCCCACGCAAGGCTTTCATCTCTTTCTGCAGTTCTTCAAACTGATCTTGGAAACCATCCATTCTGTCATGAATTTCACTTGGAGCGGCATCATAAATGGGCTCTGGGACAAAAGGACCAGTATGAACAATAGGAGAGGTGTTGACCATAACAGGAGTCAACGGACGAGTCATTTCAGGAACAGACAAATAACCTTCAGGCATGCCCCAGGGATATCCATTAGGCATTCGTTGCTGAGTAGCACCAACAGGAATAGCAGGAATGGTTGTAGCAGCAATTTCAGAAATCACAGTGGTCTGACCCTGAGCTTGGGCATTGGGAGGAGGAACTTGATTCTGATTCTGATTCTGAGCAGCCATCAATGTCTCAACTAGAGCAGTCAGACGATCCACACCAGATCTCAAAGTAACAACCTCTTCACGTAACTCACGATTCTCTTGTTCAAGACCTTCCATCTTCTTCTTGCAGTTAGCTCGAGTGTTATACCGGTGAGACAGCTTGATTCTGTATGAAGAACACTGAATAAGACCTCGGGAATACTCTCGGAAGCAAGACCAAAATGCAGAATGATGCATGAAATGCAATGCAAATGATTTTTATTTTGGTTTTCAAGGAACTTTTAAGACATTAATGGTAAACATTAGCAAAAACATCATAAAACATAACAATATTCTTTCATTAGTCATGGAAAAGCATACAAAAGGATTCAAAGTTCCAAATTTACAAAATAAAGGAAAAGGCTAAAAACTAGAAGGGAACACTTCGGATGGAGATCCAACTCCTCTCTGCAGCTTCCTACGGAGCTTCTCCAATTCATCTTCATAAAAGGCCTTCAAATGAGCATTCTCAACCATCAGCTTATCAGCCACTTCTTTCCATGCGACTGAATCTTCTTGTGGTCTCTTTCTCTTTTCACCATGTTGTTGAAGCAACTCTTCTTGATGACGAATCTGACCTTCCTTTTCCATCAACCAACCATCTTGGATATCAAGCATTTCATCTTTTTCTTTCAAGTGTATCTTCAACTCCTTGTTCTCAAACTCCAAAGCATCTCTTTCCGCTCTCAACTTAGCCAAGAGCTCTAGATGTTCTTCACTACTTTCAACAGGAGTAGTGAGAGACAATTGTGGAGTAACAAGTAGAGAAGGCTTCTCGAGTAAATAAGGCATCTGAAAAGTATGAGCTCTAGCTTGAACCCAAACAGTGTAGTCTTTGAGAGCAACACATTGTTTCTTTCCCAAATGTCTCTTCCTATCAACATGGTGCCAAGCACGCACAAACCGATTTCTCATATCCGAATTTCCATCTTGATTAAGATAGAAGATTCCTGACACAAGAATACTAGCGGGTCGCTCCTTCATGGGATAACAAAATTGACGCCTTGCAAGAATGGGGTTGTAGGTAATTCCTCCTTGTATACCAAGAATAGGTACGTTAGGGAATTCTCCACAACTATCAATAATCTCACCAATGTCATAAGCAGGATTGTACCAATGGATATTCCCATTAGTAAGAGGCATGATCTTCTGAGACCACGAGAGACCATCAGGATTGTTCACGAAACTCTTAGCTTGAGGTAAGTGCGAAATAAACCACTTATAGAGCAAAGGAGTACAACAATTGATAAGTCCACCTTTCTTATCATTCCTATGGTGGATGGAATGATAAGTATCCCCAAGCAAAGTAGGCACAGGATTCCCAATCATGAAAATCCGAATAGCATTAACATCGACAAAGTTGTCAATGTTGGGAAAGAGTATCAAACCATAGATGAGCAAGGCCAAAAATGTCTCAAAAGCAATCATACTTCCTTTACTAGCCAACATATAAGCCTTTCCAATCAAGAACTTAGAAGTCAACCCCTAAATTCCTCCTTTTTTGGTCATGTTTGCTTTTACATCTGATATCTTCAAATGAAGAAGCTCTGCTATCTCATCAACCTGAGGCTCTTTCTCCAAACCACTAAACGGTATGTCATCCGTAACTGGTAAACCAATCCAATAAGAATACTCCTCCAAAGTGGGCATAAGCTGATAATCAGGAAAGGTAAAACAATGATAAACCGGGTCATAAAACTGCACAAGAGTCTCAAGAATCCCCTTTTCCACTTTAGTCTTCAAGATAGAAATCAATTTCCCATAACGGCTTTTGAAGTTGTCAAGATTAGGAACCAAAGTTGCTAGCTCTTTCAATTCCTTTGCACTTGAATTTCTGAAAGTGTACTTCTTGATGCTTCTCTTTTGATCCATGGTACCTGTTATGTTTACAAAAAATGTCTCTAAGTTCCTTGAAAACCATTTGTGAATGTCATTTTTATGAATGCATGAATGCATGGTTTATGCATCAATCAAAATCAAGAGCACACAAGATCACATTAAATCACACAAAATCACACAGTCCAGGTTCAAAGGTTCGACGTCACGAGCATGGAGCCATGGGTCTACCCATCCCACAAGGAGTGATCTAGGGAATTTTGTACCTGCCAATCGGGTTCTACAAAGGTTCCCAGAGTTTTCAATCTTCTAACGGATATTACCGGCACACACAATTGCTCATGGGCGCCAATAATATGCCTAAAAAGACCTCGTCTGAGCGTAGTATCGCATGACAACAAGCTCAAAGTGGTACTTGATCTTGTTTCTGCACTACATCCTAAAAAGGCTTGGATTGGTTAAAAAGGTTCTAGGCCATTCAGCTTCTACGAACACTCACTAATGAAAGTAATAGCGTTATCACGATGGTTCGTAACAACCTCTACTACCTTCCATGAGGCCTCCACTGATCGGGGTTCCACCATATGACGCTCATGGTAAGGATTGCTCCTGACATGCGACTATTGGTCTTACCACCTCCTATCTTAAGTTACTCACCAAAGTTCGGGTTAGAACTTTGTCTCATCACAGAGGAACCATCGAGCACCAAAAGAAAAAAAAAAGAAAATAACAAACAAAGCACACAACAATATATACAGATAAAAACACACAGATAAACAAAAATAGGCTTAACACTCTTAAAACTGGGTCCCCAGTGAAGTCGCCAATTTTCTGTAGCGGGGAAAATCTGACATTGAAGCCATGGGATCGACTCGAGTCAATATTCCATTTGAAATCGCCACCGCGCTTTATTTTTTCAAAGGAAAAGGGAAAAGAACGTAAAACCCAAAGTTTTGTTTTTAAAACAAGAAAGAGAACTCAGGTTCGGGTGTTGATTATATGAGGGGAAGGTTTAAAGCACCCCTCATATCCGTGGTACTCCACGGGAACCTTTTTGGAAATCTGTGTTGTGTGTGTGCTAAAAAACGGTTTATTTTATTTTTAAAATAAGCTCGGAAAAGCGTTAAGCTTTGGGCCTACATACCTCCTCGGTGCAATGGAGAAGTCAGAGCTAATGTAGTTCCGCTTTTGGGAAAAACGTTTTAAAAACGAATAAACACTTTGTTGTCGTTAGAGAGAAATACTCAGCCATTGATCTTGAGCATGAGAACAAACAAGTTCTTCGCATCGCAAATGAAAGAAGGGCTCCAACTCGGATAAAATCAACGAGTATGCCACTAGCTCTCTCACGCGGAAAAGATCTCATTATTATCAATCAATTTCAAAATCGTGGGGTATAACCACCCGTTTCGACAATTAACGGTGTTTAAACTTTTGAAGAAAAGCCACTAAGGGCGAAAGGTATTTTTTGAGAAAAGGTTTTGAAAAGGTTTGCAAACATAAGAATATTTTGGAAAAAGGGAGAAGATTTTGAAAATCTAAGAAGTAGGAGGAGATGAAGAGGCTATCCTAGTGCACAAAATAAAAGCTAAGGAAAGAAACGGTCTAACCAAATTAAGAAGCCAACACTTGACATTAAGAGCCAAGGTAGTTTTCCCATCCTTTGGAATTATCAATACCAACACACCAACACTTGGGGATCCAGATGAACTTATTATCTTAGCACCACTTTGCATTAAGCACATTAAGATTCTGATGAAAATCGGGCAGAGTAACGGCTGTTTTCGGGTAAAATCCTTATCTCAATGCCTTGGAATTAACCATCAAGGGCTTTCAAGGAAGTACCTGCACATACAAACAGACAACAATCCAATGCCAGACAGACAGAACATTCACAGAGTAATAATAGAATGGGTCCAGAGGTACTAGGTCCATAAGTCCGAATCTCCAAAATGCTAAGGATAGTAACCGATAGTCCATAGAGAGCCTTATGTATTTTTTAGATTTTCGGTTATTTATTAGTGTTTTAGCAAAAAAAGTAAAGTATGGTCCAAGTGGACAAAAGAAAAATAACGGAAGCATAAACATATGTCCAAGTGGGCAAAAAGAAAATGGCGGAAAGTAAATATGATGAAATGATAAAATAAAGCGATAAGGCGAGAAATATAAAGAGCGGTATAGTAAAGGTGCGGAAATTAAAGTTATTTGTTAGATGTTAAAGATAACCATCTTGAAACTTGTCAAGTATGTTATCAAAGTTAGTAGGAAGATCTATGGTGAGTGAATGATGTACTCGGATTTAAATTCAATGGGGTTTATCAGAAACTTGATAAAATCATAGCGACTACACGATAAAAACCTCCACAAGTCTTAAATCAACCGCATACAATTCTCTTCCATGTTGGATCTTTTTATTCGGGACACGAAATATTGCGCTATGTTAAGCAGATCGCCAAGTGATTCATGTAGAAATCACCCTACAACGAGGCCGGTCAAATATTTATGTGCTAATGCATGCGAGAAGAACGATATGTAGATCGCCTTCCGAAAGCAATACCGCACGAAAAGAAAATAGGTGAGTTATCTAGTCTTCACCAAGAATCCATAAGAATTCTCAAGGCATTAAGACTTTCATCGACCAAAATAAAAAGAAGTAAAAGATGGAACCACATTAAAAGCTCCTTTCATCCATAATTTCAATCACTTAATATTGCGGATTTGGATTCTCATCCTATCGACGCCCTAAGTCCATTGAAATTAGAGAGAAATTAGGCCTCTAACTTGTGATTCAAAGAAAATATCAAAAGAAAGGAGTAGAAGATGAGTTGGAACCAAAAACAAGTCAAAAACCACAAAAAAAAGCATTCTGCCTTACTGGAAATCGATTTACCTCTGTAGGAAATCGATTTCCTAAGTGCAGAGTTCAGATCTGGCGCAAAAAACAGAGTGGAAATCGATTTCCCTGTGTAGGAAATCGATTTCCTGCGCACAGCTTTCAAAAAAACAGCATTATGAACTTTGAAACTTGATTTAGGCAAACATACAAACACCTTATGATCACATATCCATTGGAGCACGAATTTTCCATCAAATCACCATCAAATAGCACCAATATAGCATCAAAGATGCATTGAACACAAGCAACAAAGATCTACATCTTAGAATTGAGGAATTTACCAATTCTTGAATTAAAGTGTTGAAGTAGCTTCAAGAGCAAGCACAAAGTATAGATCCTTCAAGTATGGAGATGAACAATAAAAGAAAAAAGAGAAATGTAGGAGGCTTAGTTCAAAATTAGCAAGATTCAATGTGAACCTCACTAATCTTATGAAAATGAACTTTGGGTGAGGGTTTTGGAAAGGGTGAGAAATGAATTTGCAAGCAATTTTTTGGCTCTCCAAGCTTGAGAAATGAGAGAGTAGAGGGCTCTATTTATAGAATTGGAGCAAGAGTAGTGGCAAATTGGTCTTTTTGTGTTTGGTGATTAACTTGTGTTTAATTGGTGATTAAAGTGGCAATTAAATGGTAAAAATGGTAAAATGAGGTTAAAGTGGGTTTAATGAATGAGTTAATTTTGATGAGGTGGAAAATTGATAAAATGATCAAATAAAAAGGTGCCAAAATGATGTCAAGCTTCCCTCCTTATATTTTTTAAATTTTGCGCACAGGAAATCGATTTCCCACAGGGGTAAATCGATTTCCACCTCCAAATTTTCAAAAAATTTTTTCTTGCACTGTTTTGATTTTTGCCCGATCTTTCACCTGTAAAATATAAACAAAAGAGACAAAACATATATTTTTTGATTTTTGGTTAGTATAAACAAATAAAAAAGCTATAAATGCTCGATAATTCCCCTCAGAGATAATCACAGTATCAAAGATAAAGCTTCACAATGGTGCTCTTGATTGATGATTGAGTGCAATTGATGTATGATCTTAGGGTCAAAAATTGGGGTATGACAGCGCGCAGCTTGTAAGTAACACGCGTTCATTTGATTATATTTCAAACTCAATTTTCAAATTTCCTTCGCAAAAAATGGCGCCAAGAACACCATCCCCATTTGAATTTGAAAGTCTTCAAAACTAGATTGTTTTGATCGAGTAGATATTCTATCTTGCTCGATTTTTCACCAGGAACATGATGGTACCATTTAATTTCATTTATTTTTTCTCTAAGATTATTGATTTTCTGATGAACACGAAGAACCCTAATTCTATGATTCAATCTAAAATCGTGTATGCGCAAGTTATGATGCAATTGATTGAGGGTTAATGATCCATAGGTGTGCAGAAACAAGATGGTAAAGCAGTTTTTCATTTATGATGCATGGAGAATAGAGTTTGAAGTTCATGAAGCTTACCTTCAAAAATGTCAAAACTGAGAATTGAATTTCGAGCTGGAGGTGTTACAGGTGCTTTGTAATGGTTTAGAGGTTGGAAATTCTACCTCTTTGAAACTTAAGAAACTTGCAATTCAAGAAAGAAAGAGAAAACCTATAATTTGTGAGGTTTTGGCGTGATTTTGAATGAAGTTTGGACCTCTATTTATAGGCCAAGGATTCTGAATACAAAGCCTTGCAAGTTGATCAAATAATGGTGATTTGGCATTTGGAGATAAAATGGAATCTTTCACATTAAATGCAAATGGTTAAAATGACTTAACCATGGTTAATCTTCCAAGCTTCTTATCTCCTTCCAATCTGATCTTCAAATCATAAAATATCTCTCATTTATTGCATTGATGTATCATTACTTGCATTATAGGTCATATAGTGTTGAAACTTAGTGAAAATGGTTTGAAATTTTATGCATAATATTCACTAATGTCAAAATTCAAAACCATAGCTATGCTTCATATTTTTTCATGCTCTTGGACATTTTGGAAAGCTCATGTTATGTACTTAAAAAGCCTAGTTGAAAGTTTCTTCAAGACCTTTAAGGAAATGGGTGAAAAAGATCCATGAACTTTGAACAAAGTGAGATTTTAAGTGAATTTTTCAAAAGATGCCAACTTTGAAGCTCCATATCTCTTAAGGGGTTGATCTTTTGGAAAAACATTTTATGTGACAAAGTTGTTAATTGGATCAAAATATACAACTTTCATGTTGAAAGTTTTTTTTCAGTTTGTAGGTGAAATTTTGAGTTATTCCTTTCCAAAGTTTGGAAAAAACCATTGAAAAACACTTAGAAAATTTTCTAAGTATGAAAGTCAAACTTTTGACTTTTTGATTCTTGGTTGATTTTCTTGATTTTCCTTGATCAAATGACTTCATATATCCTATATTGATGATTTAAAACTTCAAAAGTCATGGTTGACCAAAATTTCCAAAACGTCAATGGTGATATTGTACAGTTGACTTTTTTCACACGAATCGCGTTTCTGGAGATTTCAAATGAACCAAACTATCCTCACCAAATGAATGGTATGAATGGATAACATTGAGTTATTGGAGGACCTTGAGCCATGGTTTAAGTTGTGGCACCATGTTCTGATTAAAAAGTCAGTTGTTTAGGTGAATTAGGTCAAAAACCCTAATTGTCGACCTGATGAGATTGATGACTGTGGATCTTGAATTGAGATACAATTTCCATTGGATATTATCATAGGGATTATTTGAAGATGATTGAAACCTTTGAGTGATCCCCTGGAGCTTTTTAGGGTTTCCCAAATGTGATCCCTAATTTCAGTCCCTAATAGTTCAAAACCCTAATCTGATGATTTGAATTTTTACTGTTGATCAATCCTTGTGTAGGAGATGTCTTGAGCCAATAGATTAGGTCAAAATGATGTACTTGGTGTCTTGAGTTCATGTCCCAAGTCATTAGGTCAAATCCTGAGCAAAAGTCAGGAGTATGCTATCTTCAGTCAAAACCCTAATCTGGTTGATTCAGAGCCTTTGAGCTTATTGAAATGGATTTTTGAGGACCAAATGTTGATTGTTGATGAAGATGATTCATTTGAGATGAAGGGAGAATAAAACCCTAATTGATTGTTACTTGTATTGATGAGTGATTTCTTGATTAAACCCTGCTGAGTCACAAGTAGCAAACACAAGCTATGCAATTTGTTAGAGATGCAAATGATGTATATGCAAATGATATGAGGTGGTATCTTAGGTCAAAAATTGGGGTATGACAATGTAACAAACAAAGCATCACGTACATATTCTTCTTCAAATGATCACATAGTAGATGTTAATAACCAGCTCCCATCAAGATATTTATCATCTCCTATAAGTTACTTCTCCTTGAATCAACTCACCATCCAGCCATTTCCCTTCTTAATGCTTAAGAGAAGATAACATAGAACTTCAATTGATACATAGTTCAAACCAAACCATGGATACTTCATATACATACTTAGCTCCCGATAAAGTATATGAGTCTTGTATTCAGGCTGTACATTTAATAAGTACTACGTCTCCTGTCAAAGCACCTATTGGTTATTCAGATAGAATTTACTACTCACACCAGATCCTTCTAAATGATTTCTTATTCATACATAAGAGCATTCTTCTTGGCAATGATGTTTCAACATCTTTTATGACATCATTCATTAAGGCTTTTTGGATTTCACACTCAACATCTCTTTTACGACACTTGGGGAAAGACAGAGAAAGCACGATACATACCATCAACTCAGCTACACATCAGTCATGATTAAGGGATAATATATGCCATATCTCAATAAACATTTATTCGGACTTTCATTCTAATTTTGAGATAATGGATGTCACAATATGTACCTACAGAGGAGATTCCCTCAAAAAGGTTTCTGGAACAGATTTAATTATGACATAACACTTGTAAACACCTCAGATTCTTCACAGCAATCGGATTCCCTTAAGTCATCACACAATATTCAAAACCATATTTCACTGTGAAAGAGACACTGTATTCAGTTTTTACCACTAACTGTTCTATGGTTAAGAAAACATTCCACATATCTGGTTCTTTTGATCAGAAGAGTATACCAGATACAAGCTCATCTTAAATAATCATATAGGTCTTTAAAGAAAACCTGAATGAATCCTTTTACTTGCACTGAGCTTTACTTCCACAACCCCATATATATGCCGGAAATCAACTGACAATTGGGATGGAAGGTTCAGTTGATTGTATTCTGACCAATCAACACACAACGCAAATGTCTCCTCTTCTAGATCAGGAGTAGGTTCCAAACAAATGTACTCACACTACATTAGTTTAGCACCAGAACATCTGTTCTTCAATTGGTAGCTGCATACCAGTATACCATCAGTTCCTTTTCCTTGGAACACACCATACTTGACAATCTTGAAGACCATCAAATAAATTTGCGGCTTAATTGCAACTTTGGTCCCCCTATTTAGCCATTTTCTTGATTTTGATCCCCCCACTTTAAAAACCATTTTTTTAGTCCCTTTTTAAAGTTTTCTGTTCAATTTAGGTCCCCCTCCAAATCAGGGTGTATTTTTTCACGAGGTGGTGTAATACGGTGAACTGACTTTTTGAAGAAATGTCGCGGTAAGCAAGAGTCGCCACCGACTTTTATTTTATCCAATTAGGAAAGGATAAAAGAACAGAAAAAGACCTTTTAAAGATTTTGAGTTTGGGGGGTAAGTTATACAAAGGGAAGATGTAAGGCACCCTTTGCATCCATGGTTATCCATGGGCTCTTAATTGCTTAGCTCACTTGTTTGTTTTGAAATGTTTGAAAAGGAGGTGTGAAAAGGAATAAGAACTTTAGCTTGTAAATAAGCGTAGTCTTTTTGAAAAGTTTCTTTGAAAAGAAGTAGGAAAAGATTTTGAATTTAGAGCAAGCAGTTAGTAGCAACTACCCTAAGTTTGAAAAAACGTTCTTTTAGCTTTTCAGGCGAAATGATCTATCCATACCATAAGAGGGAAGAAAGTCATTCAATTGGAGGTTGAAGGGTCATCGAGATTATCGTTCGCCACAAGACTGTCCCATGCCATAAAGAGGGCAGGTAGTTTAAGGGAAGGATATAATAGTCATTTAATATTTTAGGCATCATGCGAGAATACCTTAGCAATAGGGACAATTATTCTTTATAAGGCAACCTCGAGGGAGTTTCAATAACTTTGAAGGCAACATTGCTTTAGGTATCCTCAGAATCGAGGGACTTGACTATTTTTAAGCAACAAAATTAAGGCAACAAGGCAACAATATAAGGCAACAGGCACCAAGAGGGATTACCCTAAAGGTGTGTGTGTGCAACAATCACGTGATTAAGTTCAATTATTTTTCTTGTAAATAATGTTAGCTACGTTCGATTAATTATCTTGCACTCCCTAGGATTACTAACAACACAGTTAATATTATACAGAAATTAAAGGCGGAAAGACAAAAGTCCTACGCTATTACAATAAACACCTGCGAGGAAGGGGAATAAAAGCAGAAAATAAGCGGGAACAATAATTAGTTTTAAAATCTTTATCTTGAGCCTTGGTCTCCCTCGAACCTTCGATTGTCTCTGAACATCTGAGAATTTAAAGAAAATAATAGGGGTGAGTGTATGAATGATTCATTGATTATTTAAAGTAATCCCATTTCGGGAAAAAGGCAAAAATAATTAAAAAAACATTAAAATGATATTTAAACAGAAAAAGGATTAGAAACTTAGCTTTTCGATTGATATGGCGCGTGGCTGAAGGATTTCTGATTAACCCTAAAGATTTGACATAAAGAAGAGAAGCGTTAGTGCATTTAAGATTCGTTAACTATAGTACAAACCCTATTTTATCCTCAAAAGGCAAATAAAATAAATAAATCGGGTTGAGCAAACCCTTATATGTTAATGAAATTGAAAGTTCGACCAGATAGCTAGATGAGCCAAAATAAAATAATTATTGGGTTAAACCTAATATTTTAATTAATTAAGCGTATAAATAAAAATTATAATTAAAATTAACGGATTGTAAAGAAAATCGAGTTTTCGATTAAATGAGTAATTATTATAAATAGGATTATCTAAATACTAATTTATTAAATAAATACAAATAAATAAATAAAACTGAATTATAGTAAAAACAAATAGAAAAGGAATATGTAATTTGAAATAAAGAAAAATAATAAAACTTAGCTTCGGATCTTGTGCGGTTGTCCATTTAGGGTATATGGTAGATGATCGTTCCTAAGCCCTTAGATATGGCGATGTGTAGATCTAGTGGTAACAATAGGAGAGTGCTTCATGGTCCTGCCTGGAGTTGTAGGCACTGAATCCTGTGGAGAATTCTTGTAAAAATTAAGTTAGGCACCTGGGGCTCGAACCCAGGACCTTCTAGCTGCAATCCAACACCACTTGCCAAATGGACTGTATCAAGTTAGTTGTAAATGAAATGCATTGAATAAAATTAATAACAAACTTTGTAAATTAATAGAAAAAGTCAAAGACAGTCAAAACTGGGCCCCATGGATACGCGTGCGACCAATCAGGCGGAGAGAGGAAATAATTTCCGTTGACCGACCAATGAGTGAGAGCTAAACAGCCACACGTGAGTCAAAATAGCCCAAGACCCTATTCATCTTCTTCTTCCTCGTTACCTGCGAACATAGCTGCAAATTCTCCTATGAATTTTCCTGCGAATTCTTCAAGAATCCATGACCAGTAACCCAGATCCATATAAAATCACCTCCTCAGTTCAACCGTGATGTTCGTTTTGTCAAAAACGACCCGAATCATGAAGACTGAAGAAACTTTCATTCTTGCCCTAGCAATGGTAGGACGCGTTTAGGACACCCAAGCTCCATTCCGATTGTTCAGCTCTTTTCTAAACTTCAACCAGAACTCAAAGGCATCATTGAATCACATTAAAACGTCACGGAACGAGAAGATACAAAACTTCAAAAAAATGCATGAACATGTGCGTTTCGGATGAGCATTATGCGCACTATAAGGAACTTAAAACGACGTGACCTTACCCTCTCTTACCTGGGGGACGATTTAAGACAACTATTTGGCCTTGAAAGTCTTTGAATGAAGAGCACCGAGTTTCCAACTTTTTTTGATATTTTGTATTTCGAAACCCTTATGCTTTCTCCCCAATTTTCATCCTCCCTTTTGTCCTTGTATTGCTGCTCTTATAAGGATTGAATTAGGGTAGATCATGGGCTTGGACTTTAGGTAAAAATCAAGAGAGAAATTTGATTAAAAATTTATATAACTTCTTTCTATTCTTGGCCAATCATGTACCAATCTCTTTCTCATGTTTCTTTGGTGATTTTTCAATCAATTTGGATTAATCAACCTTTATAGAATCCTTCCAATAATATCTCTTGTTATTTTCTCATGATTTTACTTGATTTTAAATTTGAAATTAAACAAATAAAATCAAATATAAGTAAAATAATATCATGAACTAAATAATATTTGACCTATGGTCCACTTGGATGATTAAAATAAATCTCCTTGAATTAATTCAAATATTGTTATATTTTACTTGATTTATTCTAGATTTTAAATGAGTAAAATCAAAATAAAATAAGTAAATGTTATATAAAAATAAATGAATAATTAAGGGCCCTATTTTGAGTCATATCCATGTTTAGAATCCACAACTTGGGCCCATTAGTTTAAAACCCTAAGATTGGTCAATTAGTGTTTGGTATATTTCTTGAATTTTGACCAACTTCTGAACCTCATATCTCCTTCAACATTGATCATATGAAAGTGTTCTTGGACTTATTGTAAAGCCTAAGATTCCCTTTATAATCCACTTTGGAACATATTTTGCATTTGTAGATTTTATCTTGATGAGATGGCTCCTAACGAAAAAACAGCAATTTGCGAGCTTCTTGAAGGACTTGTAATGTATTGGCTCATATCTCTTACGCGGAAGTCTTTCTTGACCTTGGGCCCAACGTCAAAGTAGTAGATAATCAAATTTCCTTGAGAATGAGCTTTGGTTGAGGAATTTCTGAGAAAGTATGAGAGAGATATGGCTGGTCAAAGTTCAGTTGAATTTTACCTATAAAACCCTAATTTAGAAACTTTTGAATTTGTGGATTTCTGATCTTTCTTGATGAAGCATGATCAATATTTAATTAGATGGTGAATGATACTTCATAATGAGGATGTTGACCAAAAATATGAAATTTTGGCTGTACTTTAACCACAGTTGACCTTTAGGTCAAAACCAGTCCACTGTTGACTTTCTGATCATTTGACTGGGCAATCTTGTGAATCAAAACTTGAAACTTGGCATGGGGATTATTTGAATCATATGAGAAGTCATGAAGTTCACTTGAGGTATCAGAGATCCCATTTTTCTTGATTTAATCAAAACCCTAATTTTGGTCCTCCTTGCTAAGGAGGAGAATGAATATGCTTGCAATTAGAGATTGTGTGAGCTGGTAGAGACTACCTGAGCCAAACTATCTTGAAATATAGTGGGCAAATTTTGGGATATGAGAGGTGGCGTTATTTTAGCTTATGTGTCAATGCCATGTCATTTTAATATAATTTTTTTAATTTCGTAAAATTTTCTTTTTAATAATTATTATTTTTAGTTATTTTGTTTTATACATATTTATTTAGAAATTAAATATTACATATTCTAAAATATATGTTTGGGCCTAAACTCTAACTTCTTTACAAATGCAACCCAATCTCTGACATTAAAACAATTGAAGTGTAAAAGTATATTATATACACTAGTTTTTAGACTTAAAAATTCGATGTGGGACTTAAAGAAACATGAATAGTTCAAAACTTGAATGCTTTGCGATAAATGGCCTAACACACATGAATCCTGAACACATGCAGTCCATTCCCATTCCTAATAAAAATTGTGTCAATGCAATAAATGGCATGCAAAAATTCATATACTTATTTGGCTTAAGGCAATGCAATAATACACATCTGCTATGCATTTATTTGTCTGTCAATGGTATAATCATTTTCTCGCATTCGAAATTACCTTTCTATTTGATAAGAGTCAACATTAGTTTTGAAATAAAGCTTAATTTGTGGATTCTTTTATTTACATGCATGTTCACATCAATTGTTGACGCTACCAAAGTCCCATATAATGAATGGAAATTCCTAAACTACATAAGTAAAATAAACATTATGGGCTTTTATGCTTGTGTGGGAGAAGAGGAAAGTATGCTTATGGGGGAGAGAACTATGTTTATTGTTAGTTAACTTGTGGTTTGGGTGGCTTCGACTGTCTTTCTGTTCTTTCTTCTAAAAGAAAATTTGGCAATGTTTATTCTGTTGGAGTACCATATTACAAAAGAGTTGGATGTATAGTTTTTATTGGTTTTTGCAAGCCATTTCTGTAGCAGCATGTGTTCAGGATTCATGGGAATGGAATGCTGGATTATAGAGAGTTTGTAGGTGTGAGGATTCACTTGCAAAGAATGGTGAACGACGAACATTTGCAAAAAGAATTTAAGTTTTGAACTCTTTCTATTTCTTTAAGTCCCACATTGATTTTTTATGTCTAAAAACTAGAGTATATAATATACTTTTTCACTTGATTTGTTGTAATGTTAGAGATTGGGCTGCACTTATAGAGAAGTTGGAGTTTAGGCCCAAACATATATTTTACAATATGTAATATTTAATTTCTAAATAAATAAATAAATATGTATAAAATAAAATAACTAAAAATATTAATTATTAAAAAGAAAATTTTAAGAAATTAATATAATGAATTAAAAAATTACATGGCATTGACACAGAAGCTAAAATAACGCCACTTCATTAAAAAAGACTCCCTGATTTGGAGGGGGACCTAAATTGAACCGAAAACTTTAAAAAAGGACTAAAATAGTAGTTTTAAAAGTGGGGGGGGGGATCAAAATAAAAAAATGGCTAAATAGGGGGACCAAAGTTGCAATTAAGCCTAAATTTGCAGACGAATATGAGGAACAACGATCAATTGAGCCTCTTCAACCTTAATACAATGCCTTTATGAGTGGACTTGAGAGAGATCCCAAGTATCTTTGACACTTGCACTAAAGCTGAAGAATATGCTACAAACTCTGTTGAAAACCATATAACCCTAGTAATCTTCTTTCAAAGACAGGATTTCGCATCGGATGCTATGCAGCAGAAAGTGGCCATATATCAACAGAGATTACACAATGCTTACTCCACAAACCATTGGTATGCATGACAACTAAGGATTGAAGCTGAACAAACCAACAACACAACAAGACCTAACAAATATTTTGACCAGAAAGAACCAAATAAGCACAAAGATTACCTTATCATTAACTTCACTCCCGCATGAAGGTTTTGATATTCTTCTTCTCTGTACTTTGCTATATGCTGAATAGAAAAATACAAATTATTCACTCTCGCATGAAGCCTTTGGATATCCTTGGATCCAGCAACACCATATTCTCTTGCCAAGAGAGTATACCTGTTTGGATCAGATTGGTTTAGTCTTCCACACATAGGTCCATTCACCACTTCTAGGGACCATACAATATGAACAGGAATGTTCAAACAATCTCCTACCTCCCGCAACAAGAAAGTATCTCCCATGGATCTCATCCAGAAACAGACAGGATGCCCGCTCTGATACTAATTGAAAATTCTAGCAAGACAGACTCAGAATGTCATACATAATGTTATGACACCTTTTATGTCATCAGCTTAGCTGAGGCAGTACATAGAGATCCCTCATATTTAGAATACTTATTACATGCAGAAGTCCATGAGTGTCGGGATCATATAAGTTCAGTTAACATAAATAAATCTTCTTTGCAGAGGTTCTGTGACAGCACAGTCATTAAAAAAAACACTAATGTCATGTACGAAGTTATGACATCCAAATTGAACAAACAAATAAACAATGCAAAAACATAAACAACACACAAAATTGTTCACCCAGTTCGGTTCTAACTAACTTACTCGGGGGGCAACCAAGCCAGGAAGGAAATCCACTATCAGTAGTCTTAATTTGAAGCTAAACTCCCCCGTTTACAACTTCGCACTTAAACCCTGACCAATGCAATCTCTACCTAGGTTCTCCCTAGATATGGAATATCTTCATTCCACTCCCAATCATAGCAATGATGTATAGCAGTCAACAACTCAGCCACTGCATCGACAGCCTAATTCTTAACACTTTAAAAACAAACAAACACAATGTTAACTTGAAGTTGCTTACAAGCTTCCTCCAAGAACACAACTTCACTCATTGCTTCACAGCTTCTGAGTGATTAAAATAAACCTCTCAGCTACTGTTAGCTGGAGATTTCGATTGAAGAAAATGTTTCTTGAAGAGTTAGAGTTCGAGGAAAGAATGGCTTTCGATGGTCATTCCTGAGAATAAGTGGCTTTTAAATGGCCATGTTCGAGGATGTAATTTATGATGAAGATGATGGAAATCGAAGCTGAATCGAAAGAGATTGTCTTCGAGACTTAAGCGTTTTTCGAAATACAAGAGTACTGAAGCTTGTAGTATTTGATTGCATTCTCACTAAGGATCGCGTTGCCACATGTCGAAAGAGGATTCAGGCGGGAAGATTTGAATTTCAAAACATTTTGTGTAACCGAACAAGGACAGATGGCATCCCAGGGATTCGAAATGCATGCATGCGAGCAACGTGGCATTTTGTTAACATAGGACCGTTAGAGTTGAATTAGTATAAATAAGGGTCTTAGTATCAGGATCCGGTGTGTTCATTTTGTACAAATCACTCACAAATCACTCAAGTATCAAGTGTTAAGAGAAAGAGTTCGCTAAGAAATGTACGTATGACACCACCCATTTAATATGTTTGTATTTCTACTTACAGAATCAAAGTATCTTTAAATTTCATTTACTTTCTCGCCTAGTCTTTCTTGTAGTTTAAGTTTCTGTATGTTCTTCGATTAGTTCTTACATTCCTGCACGTTATATTCTCGCATTTTACATTTCTGAAGTTTACATTTTCGTTACATTCTCGTTAAAATTACATTTATATTTATAACTAGTTTAAGTGTCAGTTGTGTACGTTTGTTGTTAGTTTATCTTGCAAATTACTTACATGTTCATACCATAACCAAGTTTTCGATGCAAAAGACCAACAAACATGAACCGAATTATCTCGAAAGACAACCATTTGGCTATGTCCTAGGATCAATCTAGTCGAACCTGCTGTCGCACGCTCGCGAAAAATGAACAGAGTCGCCACCAATATATTTATCCCATAAGGGAAAGGAATATCAGAAAACCTAACAAAGGAAGGAACAGGGTCTTGCGACCAGAGAATCAAGGTACGGGAGTCGGTTACGCAAGGGGAAGGTATTAGCACCCCTCACGCCCATCGTACTCGATGGTATCCACCTATGTTTGTTTCTATCTAAAGGGTGTATACTATGTCTATGTCTAAATGCGAAATGAATGCAAAATGTAGGGAAAATAAAGAATTGTACTCGCACGGGCCCTACCCCGCTGCCTACGTATCCTTTTCAGGAATCAGAGTTACCGTAGCTCGGCTCACGATTTTCTGTTTGTTTTTGTGTTTTTTAATTGGGCGGAGTCAACGTTCGCACTCTTGCATAAGGGATCGACCTACGATGCGTACGAGTGGAAATGACATTGCCCTTAGGTGCCAACGAGGCAAAAGAAAAAGAAATGATTGGTTTGTGTCTTTTAGGATAGATGAGTGATGAACAGTTCCCAATACCGGGCCACTCACCACTTTCTCTACTTTGCTTTAGTCTGAACCATTGTTAGGTGTTTTGAAGTGTTTTTGGTTGTGTATTTTTTTAAGGGAGTTTACTTCACGATTCGAATCACATAAACTGTATAATGATCGAGAAGCAGATTAGGGAATGAATCCCACTCACTTCCATCCCAATATGTAATGTTTGAGAAACAGATTAGAGAATGAATCTCACTCATTTCTCTCCCATTAATTAATGTTTGAGAAACAGATTAGGGAATGAATCCCACTCGTTTCTCTCCCATTAAGTAGTGACCGAGAAACAGATTAGGGAATGAATCCCACTCGTTTCTATGCCACTAAGTGATCGAGAAATAGATTAGGGAATGAATCCCACTCATTTCTCTATCACTTGCTTAATGTGATTCGCATCTTCCTTTTATTAATGTTTTAAAGAGTTGAAAAGAAAAAGAATGCAATAGGGAACTAACCCTAAATTCTAGTCTAAGTTGTCTATACAAGTCTAAATCCTAATGATAACATGGTAATGGTGTTAACAAGGTAGGCCAAAAATATAGCCCAAAACGCAAGCAATAAAATCACACAAGCATCATACAAAAATAACACGGAACTAGCACAAAAACAATTCAAGTATTAATGCAAAATTACACTAAAATACTACTATTTTTATGGTTTTTGTGAGAGAAAAAGAGTTCTAAGGATTAATGTCAAAATTAACCTAAAATCTACTTATTTTTATGTATTTTTTATGAGAGAAATTGAATTACAAGTCAAGTAAAAAGACTAAAAACAAATATCCTAAAAACTAATATTTTTAGTGATTATTTTTATGTCAAAAATTGGATTAAAGGTCTAAAATGTATGAGAAAGATTAGTATTTTTAATGTCTAAAAGAAATGACAAAAAATCTATTTAAAACACAAAAGAAACAATTTAAAAAAGGAAACAAGGGGTGCAATCCTGAGTTGCAGGGGTGTCATAAGCAACAGGGCGCAGGCCCAAACAGGGAGGCCCGGAAGAGTTATTTTTGTTGTTACCTAGCCTGCCAAAAACGGTACAGCATAGGCCAAATGGGGGTGCGAATAGAATCAGGCCCAGAGGAAGTTTTCAGAGTTTCTTTAGCACACCAAAGATGGAGCGCGTGGGCCTTAGGGGGGGTGATGAACAGCAATTCGTGATGAGGCCCAAAGAAGTTTGTTCCAATTATTATGATCCATTTTATTATTCAGATTTTATATTTTGTTTTCAAAAAAGAATTAAAATAAAACTTAAAAATAATTAAATGAAAAGGGGATTTAGGGTTTGAGATATGACCTTTCAGCTTTACGTCGCTCTCGCCCCTCTCACTCTCCTTCAGCAACGACGGCGGCGGCGACTCAAGCTCCTTCTCCGATGAATCTTCGGTCACCAACAATCGACCTCCCGTTGTCTCTTCTCATCTCTCTTCTGCTCTCAATACCTCTCTCATCTTCGATTCGAGCTCAGGTGGCGGCGCTTCCTCGACTCAACCGACAATGGTGCTTCGAAATCAACGGCGATGGAGGTGGAAATCCAAGGAAGCTCCACGATTTCAGGTAAACGTCTTGGTTGACGTCTTTCCCTTTGTTCTTCGTTCTTTTTTCTGAGCGCAAAATTGTCGTTATCGCGATTTCGTGAGGAGCGATATTCTGATGCTTGTAGCGTTATTGTTGTGTCACAGATGAAGAACGAAGCTATGGTGATTTTCTGTTCTCTTCTTCCTCGTTGCAGAGAATTGCAAAATCCAGAGAGATGAAGATTGATGGCGTCTTGAAGAGAAAGATCAAGAGGTTCGATTCTGAAGCTTTTTGATTGATGAATGATGAAGATATTGAAGCAGGTATGTGGAGGAGATGGAGGAGAATGAGCTAGAGGAAGAGTATGAGATGGTGGAGGATGTTGAAGATGGATCGTGAAGATTCAAAGAGAATGGTGACAGTTTGTGGAGAAATGGTGAAGAATGAATATTGAAGATGGTTATGGAAGCTGAATGGAGGAATGAGAAGAATGAAGATGAAGGTTATGAAGGAATCCGAAGAATGAAGGTGGTGATTGGATTATATAGGTGAGTTTTCTTCTGGTTTCTATTGAATCTCTGATATCCTCTCTTTCTCATCACCTCCTCTTTTCTGTTTTCAATTCTGTTTTTCAGTTAGTTACAAATTGGCTACCTGTTAGTTATAGGTTTGGTTATGATTCTGTTAGCTCTGTTAGAAGGTAGTTAGGGAATCTGTTAGAGGTGGTTAGTAGTTATAGGTGGTTGAGAAATTCTGTTAGGGAAGTTGAGTGAGTTAGTTAGATAGTAACTGAATGGGTTATTGGTGGTTAACAGTTAGTTATGACAACCCTGTTATGACAGTTTGAATGATGGTTAAAGCGTATGGTTAGAAAGTTTAGAGTGGTAGTTACAAAGCTGTCATAAGTTTGTTATAGAGGTTAGGGAGGTTATGAGAAGTTAGGGAATTCTGTTTTTGAAGTTAGTTATAGGAGTTAGGTTAGAATGGAAATAGGTAATAGTGAAACTGAGATTTGTCTTTGTAAGGGTGCAGGGCCAAGTTGGGTATAGCGATTGCTCAGTTTGTGAATGGCTGTATGTATGGCAATGGTTTGAATTTGTTTGGAATATGATAGCAAATGTGCAGAGCTGATATGTGTGCGTGTATGCTGCAAGGCTAGTTTTTGTCATGATAAAGTGTGATGCCATTTATGTATGCTGAAATTCTGGTTGGTATTGATGACAGGTTGCAAGATCAGTTGCTGAATTTAATGGTTGTGCTTTTCTTTTGCTGAACTGAGTCTGAGTAAAAGGTGATGCTGCTGAATGTTTCTTCTGGATTTTTCTGCTCAGTGAAGAAGGTTATGGTAGTCATTTGTACACTGCTAGTTATTATTTGGATTTCGGTATTGGTATGTGAGCTTGGCTTTACTACGCACCTGGCAAAATTTGAAGAAGGAAACATGTATAAGAACATTAGGAATAGACTTATGATCTCTTTTTCCTTTTGTAGTTTTTGTACTGCAACTTTGTAACTTTGTAATGAATGCTCCTCAACATTGTAATAAAATTTAAATTTCTGAATTTTTATACTTGCAGCTTGCTTCTCAAATAATTAATTCGACTTCTCATTCATCTTTGCACATTTGAGTGAGGAAATCCAATAGGAATGGTATTCATGAGATGAAAACCACGATCACTTGATGTGGAACCTCGCCACTCGAAAGTTCTGAACTTATCTCTTTCTTACTTTTTGTAATTTGAATTTTCCAATATGACCTTTGATCCAAATCTCGAATATTAGGGAAAATCTTGCATTAACGAAATCTTGATTTTAATTTCCATCTTTTTCAAGCCACGCCCACATAGCAAGTGACAAGTAATAATAATACCTTTATCACAAAAATGAATCTGTAACCTCATCCTTGCGTTCTAACTTACTATTTGCAATCCATAGATCCCTTTTGTCTTGACAAAATTTCTCCCTGGAGATTTGAAGCATAGAGGGAGGCCTTGCCCTGAAGTACACAATAACCATGAATCCAGACCTTACTCTCACAGTCCAATGCTCTGAGGAGCACTCGATGAATTAGTGATATTTGATATGTACACCTCAAAATCACTATGAACCCTTAATGATTCAAGATCCTTGATCCCGATGTCAATTTTATTAGTTAATGAATGCATGATGATTTATATGACCTAATGGGAGGTATGTACATGAGATTATGAAATGCATAAGCCTAAGCCAGATGAAAGTAAAAGGGTAGGACAAATTTGGGGTATGACAGCTGCCCCTATTTAATCGTCTTATACCTGAATGTGAGATTGGCGTTAGCCTTTCAAACATTCGAGGTAGAAGAAGATTAAATACCAAGACCAGAAATTTGTCCTGAAAAGACGGTGTAAGTGTTATCTTTATTCTATTTTGTTTTGATATCTGCTGGGGAAAGAGAAATTTATTTTTGTTCTTCTAGTGGAAGAATTATGGATGAATGGTGGTTGTCAGGCGGGAACTGACTTCACCGTAGGATATTAGACGAGGACTGAAAATGATGGAAATGATTTGCCAGGGCGAGAACTGGAATTTGAAAATTTTTGCCAGGGCGAGAACTGGACTTTGAAAAAGTTTGCCAGGGCGAGAACTGGACTTTGAAAAAGTTTGCCAGGGCGAGAACTGGACTTTGAAAAAGTTTGCCAGGGCGAGAACTGGACTTGGAAAAAGTTTGCCAGGGCGAGAACTGGACTTTGAAAAAGTTTGCCAGGGCGAGAACTGGACTTTGAAAAAGTTTGCCAGGGCGAGAACTGGACTTTGAAAAAGTTTGCCAGGGCGAGAACTGGACTTTGAAAAAGTTTGCCAGGGCGAGAACTGGACTTTGAAAAAGTTCGCCAGGGCGAGAACTGGACTTTGAAAAAGTTTGCCAGGGCGGGAATTGGGCTTTGAAAAAGTTTGCCAAGGCGGGAATTGGGCTTTGAAAAAGTTTGCCAGGGCGAGAACTGGACTTTGAAAAAGTTTGCCAGGGCGAGAACTGGACTTTGAAAAAGTTTGCCAAGGCGGGAATTGGGCTTTGAAAAAGTTTTGCCAAGGCGGGAATTGGGCTTTGAGGAATGATTACCAGGACGGGAACTGGGGTTTGAGGAGATTTGTGATGTAGTAGCAGATATCAATCGGAGTTTGTAAGGACAACTTTTTATGTGGGGAAGTACCGTCGTCTTGATTGAGTGATGATTTGTATTATCTGGCTTATGCTTTGTATGCATGTTTGAATTTTTCTATGGCGTAATGATCCGCTTTTGACGGATATGCTACGCTTTTGAGGATGCAACGTTATATGCAGTGAACACTATATGCAGGATGCCAAATAAAGGCATTAGTGAGGTAAACACCAGGGAGAATCCCCTTAGTGTTAAAGACCATGTGGAGGTGCCAATAGATATTGGACTTTGACTTGCAAGATGCCCCTTCTTTGACTTGAAGAATAATTTCTGACTTCTCACCATGTGCCACTGCTTGGAGGATTTTCAACTTGAGGAGATTCCCTCGATTCACCATGTTGGGGATGAGAAATCCAGATGAGGGGCCTTGATTAGGGAAGTAGGACAACTCCTAGGAGAAATAAACTCCTATGCTTGAGGAATGGAACAAACTCTCGGGAGAAACAAACTCCATGCTTGGGGAGAGACCAAGGTTCTAGGAGAAACAAACTCCTATGATTAGGGAGAGATAATACAACTCAGAAGATTGTGCCCCATGCTTCGTGACCTACAAAGGAATTTTTCCCAAGGGATCTTTGGAGAGATTTGCCGAATCTCGACGTAACTGCCCCAGATTGGTTGAATTCAAGAGAGATTCCTCGACTTGATTGCCCCAGATTGATCAAAGCTTGAAGGGATTTATCGACTTGATTTCCCCAGATTGGGTACATCTTACTAGAATCCTCAAGCCTTCGTTGTTTTGAAGTCAAACATGGAAACAACTTTACCACGCTCAACGGAGTCTTCAACCTCTTCCCTTCAAGGTAATCAAGGAAAGCATTAACTGTTCATGCCCAACGGAGTTCTTTGGATAACTTTCCCCTTGATGGTCAACATTTGGAATGATTATTTTTTACTCCTCGGAGTTCTTAAGTCTCTTGTACTTTGACATGATCAAATTACTCACTGATTCTCATCATGGTAACTTCCTTGATGTTAAGCACATATTTTGCATGCAAAAGAATGTTAATTCTAAGAATGATGATTCTAATGCAAAGCCTATGTTAGTCTTGAAGTTGTAAAACTTTTTTGTGAAATGAGGTTGCGACCTCTTG
Organism: Vicia villosa; assembly: GCF_029867415.1. Lineage (NCBI taxonomy): Eukaryota > Viridiplantae > Streptophyta > Magnoliopsida > Fabales > Fabaceae > Vicia > Vicia villosa. The sequence continues at coordinate 357,409 of NW_026705910.1, forward strand.
TGAATGGATCACTAGTTGACACAACCTCGATTTTTTCATATGGAAGATAAAGCAAGCATACGATACCAACATGGATAGGAGTCTCACTTCATTGGGAGTCAGTTAAACGCTATCTCATCGGAGTGCGCTTTCAAAATAAACCCTACTTCAATTAGGACTTTTAAGGGTTGTAATTTGGCCGGGTTCACGGTTTTTTATAAAACAAAGGATTTTTAGGCTCAAAATTATTTGGTGCCCACCCCCTTCGTGATGTTCTCCAATCCTATGTTCAGTTAGCTCGACACGAGTGTTCATCCCTCACGAGGAATTTGGAGACGGTTGAGGAATCAATGAGGTTCTTTGGACATGGCGGTCGCTCACCTTTTATTCTTCTGATTCATGATCACACGGCTTTGTTCTTGCTTGGCAATTTCGTCATCTTTTTTCTTTTGCCATTTTCTTTTCATCTTTTATTTTCATTATTTTTCGCCATCTTTTTTTTTTTGCTCTCTTTTTTTTTTTTGAACAAGTCGTGTGACCTCGCATTATCTTTGATTCGTTGGAGGTGATTGCGACCGCCTCACTCCTTTGATTTGATGAAGGATTACCATTGTGGTATCGTCATCTCTTGATCTCTTGATGGAATTAGGATAATCATTGCAGCTTCGACATTCCTCAACCTTTTGAAGGATAACCATTGTTGTATCCTTGGATGCATACCCTTTTGGTGAGTTTTGAACACTCGATCAAGTTAAATGAACACTACCCTGCCCCAAGGTTGAAACAAGGTTTTTTATGATTTAGAAAAGAAACTCCTACTTCAAGGCTCAAAGGGGTTGACGAGGGTCTATCTCCCTTATATCTCCGGTGTTTGGGGATTTGAAATAATGCCTGTACATCCTCAGTAGGGTTTTATTCAAAAACACACGATTAGAGATTTTGCATTTTTATTTTTCATCATTCTCCCTCAGCTTTTTGCCTAAGCAAGCGATTAGTAAAGTTGGTATCGTAATGCCAAAAACATTTTATGAGTGAAAACGAATGGATTGCTTCAAGACGAACATAAACAATGTATTTTTATTTTCATTCAGAAATTAACAAGTTTTTACATGCTATCAATGCTTAAACAAACAAAGGGAAAATTACAAATGAGAATGCAGTAAAGAAACTAAATGGCTGCCATTGTTGAGGAGACTCGTCTCCGTCTGGACTTGCTGATCTCGAATACTTTCTTCATTTCCTTCCAACCACTTCAGATTACTTCAAAAGAGAACTCCAACAAAGTCATCCATGAGTCGTAAACTTTTGCCTTGCTTTAGGGATTCGAGCAATGCGAATGATGCAATGCTCAAGATAAGAGTACGTCTTGCTTATCCCTCGTGCGGGAGCCCCAAGTATAGATGTTGAAGAAGTATTCGCCTTCATAAAATGGGATAGCCTTGTATCGTCGTCAGATTGAGGAGATCTATTTGTGGTGAAGAAGACCCAAAACACGAATCTTAACCAACTGAAATTCTGACAAACGAGGAAGCAACTGGGCATAAGGCCATCAATTTGTTTCTTATATTTTTCTCTCTGTTAACAAGCAAGGGCCACTGAGAAGGAAATCATGAGAAAAGGCAACTGAGATATGAAGTAGAACCTTGAGGATGAGAAGCATTATGAAGAACACTCTTGATTACCACACGGAAGAAGATTCTGACGAAGTCACATAGGAATTTGTAATGCTTTTAGGGATTCGAGCAATGCAAATGGCGCAATGCTCAAGATAAGAGTACGTCTTGCTTATCCCTCGTGCGGGAGCCCCAAGCAACTTCCGCACATGTACAAGAGATGATTACCAACTTAGCTTCGATATCCAAACCATCTGGAGTGAGTAAGTGACCCTTGCAGTTTTCTTTTTGACATCAGGCACAAACCAACAATATCTAAATCATCAGAGTCACGACTTTTTATGGCTTCCAAACATATCTCCAAGAGGTGAACCTTTTGTCAATTTCAATACTCGAAAACTTGAAGACTTCAGTGATGTGAATTCTCCTTACTAAGAACAAGAATCTCAACATCATTTCAAACATTATGATTCATAAGACCTTCTCTTGAGGTGAGATTAACATTGCATTTGGCCTCTGAGGAACTTGTCTCAATTCTTCTTGTCAAAGAGAAAAGGCTTGAATAACCTCCATACATTGTTTCATGTTAGTCCTCATTTCTGTTCTCATCTCCGTCAAAACCCCACAGAGTTGTTCCAATGTTAACTTTTGAGCACATAGCGGTAAGAAGCCAATCGTCTTGTTGATGTCAAAGTCTGAGTAGAAAAGGCCCCCACAAGCTTCTGATAGAACCATGAAATGCATGATAGTATGAATGCATGTTTCATTTATGGGAGATCCTAAAGTCTTTTCCCACACTTTCATCTTTCCTTTTTTGGAATCAAAGCTCCTCTTTTGTATAGAATATCTTTTCTTTTCTTTTTTGCTTTTTCTTTTTTGTTTGGAATCAAGGCTTTGTTTTATATGGAGTATCTTTTCTTTTCTTTTTCCTTTTTCCCTCCCCTTTTTTTTGGAAATAGACTTTAGGATCTTTCATAAATGGAGTGGATAAAACAATGATGTTATGCAATGCAAAGGCATGGGATCAACGGTCCATATAATCTTAGTAACCACCATACAAACTTCTGAATAACTGATACAGGTCAAATGTCACAGGATCAAAGGTCCGACACTTTTTTGAATACCAGGAAAACCAATAGTCACCAACAGAACAGAATAGTCACCAACGGTACCTGTCATGTATATCCCACCCCACTCACAGGTGAATCTAGGTCAAGGTAGGTCAATGGCTTCCAGCGTTATCAGTTCTCCTGAAACACCATCGTTGTCGCAAATACATGCCAACAACGGTATCTCATTTGAACCTCGACTGGTCGTGGGTCTCATGATCGCAATCAACAGAACCTGACATTCTGTTGGCGTCATGACTATCCACTCTGTCCTAGGTATCCTACGTGTCACTCTGGCCTGGGTATTGGGCCTTTTACCTCATAGAACATCCCACCCAACCTGCAAAACAGAACAGAAGACCCCAAGGAACACAAAATATAATCCATATGCATGATGTGCAAGCAGAAATAAACATGATATGCAAGCAGAAAATAAACAGGACATGCGAAACATAAAATAAATACATAAAATAAATAAAGGCACGTATAGAGAAAACATAGCACACCCAGTAAATAAACAAACAAACGGATAGGCTAGGATCGACTCACTAAGGATGGACCAGCAACAGGTCTAGCAACATCCCCAGCAGAGTCGCCAGCTGTCGCACGCTCGCGAAAAATGAACAGAGTCGCCACCAATATATTTATCCCATAAGGGAAAGGAATATCAGAAAACCTAACAAAGGAAGGAACAGGGTCTTGCGACCAGAGAATCAAGGTACGGGAGTCGGTTACGCAAGGGGAAGGTATTAGCACCCCTCACGCCCATCGTACTCGATGGTATCCACCTATGTTTGTTTCTATCTAAAGGGTGTATACTATGTCTATGTCTAAATGCGAAATGAATGCAAAATGTAGGGAAAATAAAGAATTGTACTCGCACGGGCCCTACCCCGCTGCCTACGTATCCTTTTCAGGAATCAGAGTTACCGTAGCTCGGCTCACGATTTTCTGTTTGTTTTTGTGTTTTTTAATTGGGCGGAGTCAACGTTCGCACTCTTGCATAAGGGATCGACCTACGATGCGTACGAGTGGAAATGACATTGCCCTTAGGTGCCAACGAGGCAAAAGAAAAAGAAATGATTGGTTTGTGTCTTTTAGGATAGATGAGTGATGAACAGTTCCCAATACCGGGCCACTCACCACTTTCTCTACTTTGCTTTAGTCTGAACCATTGTTAGGTGTTTTGAAGTGTTTTTGGTTGTGTATTTTTTTAAGGGAGTTTACTTCACGATTCGAATCACATAAAATGTATAATGATCGAGAAGCAGATTAGGGAATGAATCCCACTCACTTCCATCCCAATATGTAATGTTTGAGAAACAGATTAGAGAATGAATCTCACTCATTTCTCTCCCATTAATTAATGTTTGAGAAACAGATTAGGGAATGAATCCCACTCGTTTCTCTCCCATTAAGTAGTGACCGAGAAACAGATTAGGGAATGAATCCCACTCGTTTCTATGCCACTAAGTGATCGAGAAATAGATTAGGGAATGAATCCCACTCATTTCTCTATCACTTGCTTAATGTGATTCGCATCTCCCTTTTATTAATGTTTTAAAGAGTTGAAAAGAAAAAGAATGCAATAGGGAACTAACCCTAAATTCTAGTCTAAGTTGTCTATACAAGTCTAAATCCTAATGATAACATGGTAATGGTGTTAACAAGGTAGGCCAAAAATATAGCCCAAAACGCAAGCAATAAAATCACACAAGCATCATACAAAAATAACACGGAACTAGCACAAAAACAATTCAAGTATTAATGCAAAATTACACTAAAATACTACTATTTTTATGGTTTTTGTGAGAGAAAAAGAGTTCTAAGGATTAATGTCAAAATTAACCTAAAATCTACTTATTTTTATGTATTTTTTATGAGAGAAATTGAATTACAAGTCAAGTAAAAAGACTAAAAACAAATATCCTAAAAACTAATATTTTTAGTGATTATTTTTATGTCAAAAATTGGATTAAAGGTCTAAAATGTATGAGAAAGATTAGTATTTTTAATGTCTAAAAGAAATGACAAAAAATCTATTTAAAACACAAAAGAAACAATTTAAAAAAGGAAACAAGGGGTGCAATCCTGAGTTGCAGGGGTGTCATAAGCAACAGGGCGCAGGCCCAAACAGGGAGGCCCGGAAGAGTTATTTTTGTTGTTACCTAGCCTGCCAAAAACGGTACAGCATAGGCCAAATGGGGGTGCGAATAGAATCAGGCCCAGAGGAAGTTTTCAGAGTTTCTTTAGCACACCAAAGATGGAGCGCGTGGGCCTTAGGGGGGGTGATGAACAGCAATTCGTGATGAGGCCCAAAGAAGTTTGTTCCAATTATTATGATCCATTTTATTATTCAGATTTTATATTTTGTTTTCAAAAAAGAATTAAAATAAAACTTAAAAATAATTAAATGAAAAGGGGATTTAGGGTTTGAGATATGACCTTTCAGCTTTACGTCGCTCTCGCCCCTCTCACTCTCCTTCAGCAACGACGGCGGCGGCGACTCAAGCTCCTTCTCCGATGAATCTTCGGTCACCAACAATCGACCTCCCGTTGTCTCTTCTCATCTCTCTTCTGCTCTCAATACCTCTCTCATCTTCGATTCGAGCTCAGGTGGCGGCGCTTCCTCGACTCAACCGACAATGGTGCTTCGAAATCAACGGCGATGGAGGTGGAAATCCAAGGAAGCTCCACGATTTCAGGTAAACGTCTTGGTTGACGTCTTTCCCTTTGTTCTTCGTTCTTTTTTCTGAGCGCAAAATTGTCGTTATCGCGATTTCGTGAGGAGCGATATTCTGATGCTTGTAGCGTTATTGTTGTGTCACAGATGAAGAACGAAGCTATGGTGATTTTCTGTTCTCTTCTTCCTCGTTGCAGAGAATTGCAAAATCCAGAGAGATGAAGATTGATGGCGTCTTGAAGAGAAAGATCAAGAGGTTCGATTCTGAAGCTTTTTGATTGATGAATGATGAAGATATTGAAGCAGGTATGTGGAGGAGATGGAGGAGAATGAGCCAGAGGAAGAGTATGAGATGGTGGAGGATGTTGAAGATGGATCGTGAAGATTCAAAGAGAATGGTGACAGTTTGTGGAGAAATGGTGAAGAATGAATATTGAAGATGGTTATGGAAGCTGAATGGAGGAATGAGAAGAATGAAGATGAAGGTTATGAAGGAATCCGAAGAATGAAGGTGGTGATTGGATTATATAGGTGAGTTTTCTTCTGGTTTCTATTGAATCTCTGATATCCTCTCTTTCTCATCACCTCCTCTTTTCTGTTTTCAATTCTGTTTTTCAGTTAGTTACAAATTGGCTACCTGTTAGTTATAGGTTTGGTTATGATTCTGTTAGCTCTGTTAGAAGGTAGTTAGGGAATCTGTTAGAGGTGGTTAGTAGTTATAGGTGGTTGAGAAATTCTGTTAGGGAAGTTGAGTGAGTTAGTTAGATAGTAACTGAATGGGTTATTGGTGGTTAACAGTTAGTTATGACAACCCTGTTATGACAGTTTGAATGATGGTTAAAGCGTATGGTTAGAAAGTTTAGAGTGGTAGTTACAAAGCTGTCATAAGTTTGTTATAGAGGTTAGGGAGGTTATGAGAAGTTAGGGAATTCTGTTTTTGAAGTTAGTTATAGGAGTTAGGTTAGAATGGAAATAGGTAATAGTGAAACTGAGATTTGTCTTTGTAAGGGTGCAGGGCCAAGTTGGGTATAGCGATTGCTCAGTTTGTGAATGGCTGTATGTATGGCAATGGTTTGAATTTGTTTGGAATATGATAGCAAATGTGCAGAGCTGATATGTGTGCGTGTATGCTGCAAGGCTAGTTTTTGTCATGATAAAGTGTGATGCCATTTATGTATGCTGAAATTCTGGTTGGTATTGATGACAGGTTGCAAGATCAGTTGCTGAATTTAATGGTTGTGCTTTTCTTTTGCTGAACTGAGTCTGAGTAAAAGGTGATGCTGCTGAATGTTTCTTCTGGATTTTTCTGCTCAGTGAAGAAGGTTATGGTAGTCATTTGTACACTGCTAGTTATTATTTGGATTTCGGTATTGGTATGTGAGCTCGGCTTTACTACGCACCTGGCAAAATTTGAAGAAGGAAACATGTATAAGAACATTAGGAATAGACTTATGATCTCTTTTTCCTTTTGTAGTTTTTGTACTGCAACTTTGTAACTTTGTAATGAATGCTCCTCAACATTGTAATAAAATTTAAATTTCTGAATTTTTATACTTGCAGCTTGCTTCTCAAATAATTAATTCGACTTCTTATTCATCTTTGCACATTTGAGTGAGGAAATCCAATAGGAATGGTATTCATGAGATGAAAACCACGATCACTTGATGTGGAACCTCGCCACTCGAAAGTTCTGAACTTATCTCTTTCTTACTTTTTGTAATTTGAATTTTCCAATATGACCTTTGATCCAAATCTCGAATATTAGGGAAAATCTTGCATTAACGAAATCTTGATTTTAATTTCCATCTTTTTCAAGCCACGCCCACATAGCAAGTGACAAGTAATAATAATACCTTTATCACAAAAATGAATCTGTAACCTCATCCTTGCGTTCTAACTTACTATTTGCAATCCATAGATCCCTTTTGTCTTGACAAAATTTCTCCCTGGAGATTTGAAGCATAGAGGGAGGCCTTGCCCTGAAGTACACAATAACCATGAATCCAGACCTTACTCTCACAGTCCAATGCTCTGAGGAGCACTCGATGAATTAGTGATATTTGATATGTACACCTCAAAATCACTATGAACCCTTAATGATTCAAGATCCTTGATCCCGATGTCAATTTTATTAGTTAATGAATGCATGATGAGTTATATGACCTAATGGGAGGTATGTACATGAGATTATGAAATGCATAAGCCTAAGCCAGATGAAAGTAAAAGGGTAGGACAAATTTGGGGTATGACACCTGCGAGTAACAAAAGTATATTTATAGTTTGGAGGACTAACGGTTGTTTACCGGAAATCACCGTAAACAAATTGGTACGTCCTGTGGGACAGTGTCAAACAGTTTGTCATTAATTTGTTGTTTTTTGTTTTTGTCTAGAATATATCAAGACCTTGTATGAACCTTAGGAACGGTAAATTAACCAACAGTGAACAACCGATTCCTAAACGAAGGTACAACAAGAAAATGGTCAATTTGACCACTGGAAGGGGAAATCAAGATCCCCCACAAGGGTCAGGAACAGTAGCAGCAAGTACTACAAAAGTTTCGACTTCTATGTCACAAGCACAGAAGATACCCGCTTCGACAGGGTCTGCCGCCATAGTTGGTTCGCATGCCATGCCCGAAAATACATCAGGGCTAACAGGAACAGTCCCAGTTTCCAGTTCGACCACCGTGCCTCACTTCACAAGCATGACAGAAATACCACATTTTGCGGAAAATTTCGCAAATCAACAACAAACCCCAAGAGCATCGTCATCATCATTCGAGGGTTGGAGACCTGGGAATCCTTATGGAATGTTGTTTTCATATATGGCAGGATTGCATGGTGCAGGACCTACATATACTCAACCTAGTACATCAACATTTTCGCCTAACGCTGGTTCAGTAGGTCGAAGCGCATAGAATATAGACCCATCGGGTCAAATGCCTCCATTAACTACCACTAGTCAAGCGGTGCTTAGGCACGAGATGGATGCAAGTAACCACGATATGGTGGGTATTCTTGCTAGAGAAATGAGATCAATTTTTTCTCCCTTAGTAGCAAGCATTATTAGGACTAACCAGGATAATGTAGAAACATACCAAAAATATCTTCACAAATAGGTTGTATGGCAGATTTCGTGGGAGTCCCTCAAACATCTACTAGGCGAAGAAATAACCAGTCTACCTATCGAGAAGGAGACCCAGTCCTAGAACATGTTCAAGATTTAGTTCAGCCACCTAGGAAACGGCCCGTCAAAAGAAATCAAATAATAGACTTAGAAAATCAGGATCAAAGGACCAATGTTGGTCAACAAGAAGTTCCTCAAGAACAGCCTAGACTAGTTGTGGTAAATAGGAACGAACATCCAGATGAAGTAGTACATTGGGTTAGAAGAGACAATATAGCAACAGAAAATAACCTAACCACCATGATAGAAAGAATTATGGCCAATAATGGTCTTAATACTGGACTTCGACATCCAAATTACACTTCCCTCGTAGCGGAGTATATTCTGCAAACTGAATTACCAAGGGGTACCAAAGTGCCCAGATTTACAAAATTTTCAAGGGATACTAGTGAATCGACTGTGGAACACATAGCCTGATGTTTTACTGAGGCTGGTGATTTAGCAGGCAACAAAGACTTGAGAATTAAATATTTCCTTAGTTCATTAACAAAAAATGCTTTCACATGGTTCACCACCTTACCTCCAAATTCCATAGACACTTGGGCACACTTGGAGAGAATGTTCCATGAGCGGTTTTATATGGGCCAAACCAAGATAAGTTTGAAAGAGTTGGCTAGCAATAAGAAGAAGTTCACGGAATCCATAGATGATTATTTGAACAGGTTCCGTTTGCTGAAGTTGAGATGCTTCATAGTTGTTCTAGAACATGAATTAGTCGAAATTGCTGCAGGCGGTTTAGACTATTCAATTAGAAAGAAATGGGATACTCAATATTTGAGAGATATGGCCCAACTGGCAGACAGAGTTCGACAAGTCGAACGTTTGAAAGCTGAAAAGGCCAGAGCAAATAAGAATTATAAGAAGGAGAGAGTGGCATATATTGAGGCTGAAGATGTCGAAGGCGAAGCCTTCGAAGATTCATATAATTTCGAAGAAGTCGAAATAGACTTAGCCGAATTAAAAGAAGCACCCCCATACTTTTGTAAACTGCTCACCCCTTCGAATGGAAAAAATCCTGTTGAAAATGACAAGAATGACAAATTCCCAAAGAAAATTTACACTTTTGACGTCACTAAATGTGACGAAAGATTTGATTTGTTAGTAAAAGATAGCCAGATGATAGTGCCTCCTAATTCTAAAGTTCCTTCATTGGAGCAACGGAAGAAACGAGGCTTTTGTAAATATCATGGTTTTTTAGGCCATAAAACCTCACAATGCTTTATTTTTAGGGATCTAATTCAAAATGCTATCAAGGATGGACGTCTGAAGTTCGCTGATAAGGGAAAGAATCACATGAAAGTTGATGTTGATCCCCTGAATGTCGCTGACACCAACTACGCTGAACCAGTCAACATCAATATGGTTGATGTGTCTGAAGTTGACATTGTTGAATGAGAGATGATTTCAACAGGAAAGCAGGCTACTGAGAGCCTAAACAACAAGGTAACCTTCAATACTGATGTTGAAGAGTCATTCGAGACAAAGATCACCGAAGGTATTAGGGAGAAAACTAGTGAGGCCACTGAAGAAATGTCTGGTGAAAGAAAGAGAAAAAGGAAACTATGGAAATCCACAAGCAATTGAAAGCTTGAAAGATTATATCTGGAGGTGTCACGAGAAAAATGTTGGATGGATGCTAATGTGTCCAAGGTGCTCGATTATGCTGATTCGAAGGGTCCAAGATAACTATGAAAGGGCCCAACGAAACAAGATGCAAGGGCACTAGAGGCAAGGAACCCAATTGCTGAAGGTTTATCCAAGGCCAGAAGAAAGCATGGTGAGTTTCTTGGTTCGATGTCACAAGTCAAAGACAGAGATCGTTATGTATCCCAAATATGGGGCAGTCTATGATAACCTAATGGAGGAATCATTCGAAAGGGTGTTATTCGCTTGTGACTAACCAATCATCTAAAAATCAACTAGTCATAGACTTCTTGAGACTTTTGACCCCTTGGTCTCTCAAGGACTTAGTTACCGCATAACTTCTGTTGATAGTGTATAGTTTTGCTTCTAGAAAGATGTAATCACCACTGGGATATTTCACTAAGATTTAGTACATAACAATAAACTCAGACTATGAATAAGAGAATTTAGCTTCTGAGAGTTTTTCTTCACACTTGATGATTTATTGAAGTTGCAGCGTTCGTGTGTGATCTTTCTTGTTGCTTTCTGCTTTTCTCGTTGTGTTATATTCTTTTTATTCAAATGATCATGAGAATTTATAGCTTCCGAATTTTTGAGCGTTATCTCCAGAGCATGCATTCAGCATTAAATGGTTTGCATGGTTATCTTTGCTTTTGCTTTCTCCAAGAATTTCCATGTGGATAGCTTCTTCAATCAACCTTGGAAATTGCGCTTTTGGAGTGTCGCCTCCGTTTTGCTAATGATTATGTCTTCAACGGTTCAATTTGAATCAATCTGTGTAATCTTCTAATCAGCTTTTATTCTTGAACTTCTTTTGTGAGTATGTTTTCAGCGTGCAGTATCAGAAGTTTCTTTTCAGCGGTGTTAACTTGAATCATTCCTTCTAATCTTATGTCCATCCTTGTTCTTCAACTTTTGTTGTAGATATGTTTGCATCGTGCGATATTAGAAGTTTCTCTAACTTAACGGTCTGATTCCTCAAGTTCTGATTGTTGGTACTAGTACATCTTCAAAAATTAGAAACATATGATTAGAATACCATGTTTACTTTATACAAAATTTGTTTACTTGTTATTGTAGCAACCTGCCCTAAAAATAAAGATTTAGAGTTTCCACCTATTCTACCAGGGTGAATAGGAAACCCTATGCAGTTAAGAGATTCGGGGTAAGTTATTATATTCAGGTCAGGGAAATGTGTTAGGCACCCTTAACGCTTTCCTAAGGTTTCGAATTAAAGAAAAGGTTTTATGGATAAAATTATTAAGGTTAATAGATAAAGAAATGAAGAGGGTTAATGGCAAGGTTCGAACCTAATTAGAATTTTGAGGAAGGGGACTCGCCTTGTTGCTAAGTGCCAACGTATCTCCTTAAGTATAATCAGAGTCAACGTAGTTCGGGACAGGGTTGTACGCCTTAGAATTTGATATGAAGTGGTTTGAAGGTATTTTGAGTTACCTTATCGTAGTTTTGAAATGCGAAGTTCGCAAGGTATTTTGAATTACCTTATCGTAGTTTTGAAAATCGCAGTATTGAAGAGATGAGTTTTAAGTGTTTTAAATGACGTACAACCCTGGTTTTAATATGTTACCATTAATCGCGATGATCAATAGGTTTGATCACCATAATTAACAGATTGATTGAAGGATTGCTAACCATTCTAATCGATAGACTCAATTATCACGAATAGAAAATGAATGTATTTTAAACAATTATTAATTTATCATTATCCCTCATAATCAATAGGTTTGATTACAAATAATAACGAATTTGATAAAGAGGAAATGCTAATCATCGTAACCAATAAATTTGGTTAAAACCATTTAGCAAAATAAATTTATTTGAATTATATTTAAATAATTGATTATTAACTATCGCGACCGATTAATTCAGTCAAAACGATTAATAAATAAAATCCTAGTATTTTGATAAGCCATCTCTAGGTTTTTTTTATGATTTTTAACAATTAAAATTAATTAAATCAATTAAGTCAAATAATCAAAATAATCGAATAATCGGGAAACATCCTAACCCTAGTCATTAATCTAATCCTAATTTTATATCCTAATCCTAATTAAATAAATAAATTAAACTAAACACAGTTAATATAATCTAAATAATTAAAAAAAAATAGAAAATTATATAAAAAGAACCTGGGCATGACCTTGTGTTGCTAACCTATGAAGCTCCATGGTGTAGCCACATGCTGTAAGCGTTAGATCTGGATTATTGGAGATCCTATGACTATGAGACGAGAACACATGGTGAGCCAAACTTAGGCGTGCACACTGGATCTGCAAGAAACTCATTAGGAAAAAAAATTAATGCCTCACAACTGGCTCGAGCCCATGTCCGTGAGGTTCCAATCACAAAGCGTATACCACATGAACTGAATCACTTCGCTATTAATGTTTCCCAAAAAATTATTATATAATAAAACGTCATCTAGATTGAATAAATAAAAAAACCAGTCAAACGCATGGGCCCCAGTAGCATGCGTCCACCAATTGTATAGGGAGAGGAAGTCTTAACTTTTTGACTAACCAACCGATCAATGCCACGCACAGAGAGAGGGTGAGGGAATTCTGACCAGCCAATCACCAAGCTTCGTGTGCGTTCAAAAGTCTCACCATCCACAATCGGAGAATCATTGTGAGCCACATTTCCTCCGCCTGAACCTTGTGTCTGCTGACCACCGCGCAAGGCGGTTTCTTCCGTCTTCTCCGACGGACGGATTTCGTAACCTGCACACGCGAACGAATCAACAAAAGGAAAGCACCCAGACTAGCTAATTTGGGGGCTGCAAGTTCAGTGGTGCACTTCGTTTTTTCCCCTGAAAATACATGAAAAGTGCAATACGAAGAAGCAGAGAAGCTTGTCCTAACAATGGCACTTTGAGTTCTGTGTGCTTAAACTCACATGTAATACGTTGAACCTGTCTCAATTACGATCCTGAACATGAACAAACACCGTAAACGCGTTAATAATGCATAAAAGATTAAAATCGAGTTCAAGAACTTCAACCTCGTCGGAGCTCTTGAGAAGTGCGATTCACGGATGCTTTAAGCTGATGTAAAGGCTTGGAACCATTCCTCCAAACCTTCAGAAGATGAATGGAGGCTTTAAATTGACTGAGAGTGCCTGAATATTAGGGTTTAAGTTTTCCCTAAACCTTTGATTTTTTGAAGTTGAGTTATGGTGGCTAAGACTCCAATCCTCCTACCCCTAGTTGGTTGCCCATGTTTTTGTTTATATAAGGACCAGTTAGGGTTATTTGATGGGCTTGGATACTTTCTATTTGGAAAGGAATATCTTTGATAAAAAATATGTGTCATTTCCTTTTAATCTTGGAAGATCTCTCTCCATAATCATGCATCACGAATTTGGACCTTCTTTGGATTTCTCTTGGGCCCTTAGATGATTTAAGTTGAACCCTTTTAATTTGTTTCACCATTTTTGAATTTTTGCTTAATTAATTTACTTTTTAAATGAATAAAATACAAATAAATTAAATAATAGTCCAAAAAATATATAAATAAATTTATAGGTCATATATGAGATCATAATCATGTATGAAGTTCAAAAGTTAGGCTCACCCATTCAAAATTGTGAAAATTCCCATTAGGGTTCCATGCATTTCTTGGAATTTGACCAACATGTGTACATCGTATCTCCCTCAATTTTAATCATATGAATTCATTCTAGGACTTTTTAGAAAGCTTAAAGAGTCCTTTAAAACCTAATTTTGGTTTCATCTCAATTGAAGTTTTCATGCTCATGTTATGGCCTTTTGAAAAGGATGACCTCTTCATGACCTTTTTTTGGATGACCTGTAATGCATTGGTGCATATCTCTTGAATAAAGCATTTCTGGCCTTGGCATGTGAGAGACAAAGTTGTAGAGAATCCAATTTCCTTCAAAATAGGCTTTGGTTGGAAATTTTTTGATACTCCATGTGAAATTTATGACCAGTCAAAGTTGAGTTGACTTTCTCCTATAAAAAAACCTAATTTGAACCTTTGACTTTGTTCATTTTGAGTTTTTATCAAACTTTGATCAAATATGGATATAACCTCAAATACTTGATGTTGACCAAAAGTCTTGAGTTTTGACTGTACTTTGGCCGTAGTTGACTTTTAGGTCAAACTAGTCGACTGTGAATCATCTGAGCCATTGAGTGATCAATCCTTGGAGTTGAAGATTGACTTTTGACATGGAGATACCTTGAACCCTAATAAACCATATGAAATCCATTGGAACCCTTGATACATCTTTTCTTCTTAGAAAATCCAAAACCCTACTTTGAGGACCCCTTGATGAGGAGAGAGTGACTTGGGTTTAACCATTGATCCTTGAACCCTTTAAGATGAAATAAGATGGGAAAATTTTGGGGTATGACAGTTATCATCAAAACACTAAGATATAATTAGAACCAAACTATGTTCTGACAATCTCCCCCTTTTTTATGATGACAAAACATTTACGTTCTAAAGCAAAATTTTGTATAAGAAAATTGATCTCCCCCTGAGATGTATAATCCCCCCTGAAATAAATATTTAGAGAGAAATATGATGGATAACTTACCTGAATAATTTTCTTCTTAATTTGACTTGATCTTTCAGAAGATTGATGGATGTGGCTGTGTATATGCGCATCTTCTCAGAAGTTCTAAAACTAATCTTGCATTCCTTTTAACAACAGAGACTTCTCGGAATACAAGTTACTTAAAAAATTTCAGGAGATGTATATAATTTTCTTTTACATATATAATTTCTTAGAACATGATTTGTTCTGATCAATATTCTTAGTTTTGATGATAACAAGGTATATGAATTTTGTATGAGATAATGTGGTACTCTAATCCTATGCAATTTTCATTTCAGGAATCACATAAAGAGTATGCACAAAATCAGCACAAGAAGCACTGACTCAGAAGGTTCAGCATGCAACATCAAAACATGCTCTGGCAAGACATCAGAAGATTGTCAAGCAGAATCAGAACATGGTCTATTGAAGCATCGGAAGAACTTGAGATCAGAAGCAGAAGCACTGAAGTTCTCATGGTATCACGCTAGAAGCACTTCAAGGTCAGAAGATAAGAAGATGCTCTGCACCAAGTTGTTTGACTCTGATGATATTCAAACGTTGTTCATACAAACATCATATTTGAAGCAAGTACAAGATAGTAGGCTACTCTGACTAACAAAAGGAACGTTAGAAGCTATTATCGGCAATGTCAGTAGATGCAGCAAAAGCAAGGCTCGAGGTAGTTGACAAAAGAGTGAAACATTAAATGCAATGCTGTACGGATCACACAAAGCATTAAATGCTCCCAACGGTCATCTTCTCAAGTGCCTATATATAGAAGTTTTGATGAGAAGCTGAAGAAAAAACACTTTGCGCATACATACAGAAACGCTGTCAAATTCAAAAGCTCTCAAACTCCGTCTTCAACCTCACTTCATTACTGTTGTAATATCTTAGTGAGATTAAGCATAAACTTTAAGAGAAATATCATAGTTGAGATTATAGCTTTTTAGAAGCATTGTAATACTCTTGTAAGAATTATTTACATTCATTTGTAAGAACTAGAGAAGATCAAGTTGTGATCAGATTCTCTAGAAAGTCTTAGAGGGTTTCTAAGCATTGTGTTCCTAGAGTGATCAAGTTGTGATCAGGATACTCTAGAATACTTAGAAGTTATCTAAGTGGAAAACCATTGTAATCTTGTGTGATTAGTGGATTAAATCCTCAGGTGAGGTAAATCACTCCAAGGGGGTGGACTGGAGTAGTTTAGTTAACAACTAACCAGGATAAATATCATTGTGCAAATTGTTTTTATCTTAAGAGTTTTAAAGCTACACCTATTCAAACCCCCCCCCCCCTTTCTAAGTGTTTTTTTATCCTTCAATTGGTATCAGAGTGTCGGTTCTAAGGTGCAAGCACTTAACCGTGTTTAGAAAATATTCAGGAAGAGAGAAACGCTTAAATCAAGATGGCTGGTAAAGATCCTACTCCTACACCTACATCTACATCTGACTCTTCTGAGCATTACAATGGAAATGGTAACAATGGCTACACTAGACCACCAGTATTCGATGGTGAAAACTTTGAATATTGGAAAGACAAACTTGAAAGTTACTTTCTTGGTCTAGATGGTGACTTATGGGATCTTCTGGTGGATGGTTACAAACATCCAGTGAAAGCTGATGGTGTAAAGCTCTCAAGACAAGAGATGAGTGATGATTAAAAGAAGCTATTCAACAATCATCATAAATGTAGGATTGTTTTAATGAACGCTATCTCTCATGCTGAGTATGAGAAGATATCTAACAGGGAAACTGCCTATGATATATATGAGTCATTGAAAATGACCCATGAAGGAAATGCTCAAGTCAAGGAAACCAAAGTTCTTGCCTTAATCCAGAAATATGAAGCCTTCAAGATGGAGGATGATGAAAACATTGAGAAGATTTTCTCAAGATTTCAAATGTTAACTGCTGGGTTAAGAGTTCTTGACAAAGGTTACACCAAGGATGATCATGTAAAGAAGATCATCAGAAGCTTGCCCAGAAGATGGGGTCCAATGGTGACTGCATTCAAGATAGAAAAGAATTTGAATGAAGTCTCTTTGGAAGAGCTAATCAGTGCCTTAAGAAGCCATGAGATAGAGATGGATGCAAATGAACCTCAGAAGAACGGTAAGTCTATTGCATTAAAATCAAATTATAAAAAATGCACTAATGCTTTTTAGGCTGAGCAAGAAGATTCTGAAGAATCAGAATCAGAAGAAGATGATGAACTGTCCATGATCTCTAGAAGGGTAAACCAACTCTGGAAGTGCAAGAAAAGGAAGTTCAAAAACTTCAGAAGCTCAAAGAATCGTGGAAGAGGAGAGTCTTCTGGAAGCATAAGATCTGACAAGAAGAAGGTCATTTTCTACGAGTGCATTGAGCCTGGATACTTCATGAATGAATGTCCAAAACTTCAGAAGGAGAATCCCAAGAAGAAGTTTCATAAGAAGAAAGGTCTTATGGCAACATGGGATGACTCAGATTCAGAATCAGAATCATTCTCTGAAGGCGAGCAGGAAAATCTTGCACTGATGGCCACAGTGAATGATGGATCAGAATCTACATCAGAATCAGATTCTGAAGAGGTATTTTCTGAACTATCTAGAGAAGAATTAGTTTCCAGTTTATCAGAACTTCTAGAACTCAAGGCTCATCTTAGTATCAAATACAAAAAGCTGAAAAAGCTATTTGATTCTGAAACTAAGAAGTTGGAAGTGGAAAATTCTGAACTGAAGGAAAAAGTTTTAAAATTATCCAAAGATGTTGGATCTCCTTCTGAATTAGAAAAATACATTCCTAGTCTCAATCATATTCTGAAAAAATATGACTCGAGTTTTAGAAAGTTCTTATTTAGAAGTATTGGCAGAAGTCATCTTGCTTCTATGATATATGGTGTTTCTGGAAACAAAAGGATTGGCATTGGCTATGAGGGTGATACCCCACACAAATTTGAACATGTAGATGATATGAAAATCACATACAAGTGTTTACGGTGATTTCCGGTAAACAACCGCTAGTCTTCCAAACTATAATAAATATGATTTGGTTACTCGCAGGATCGACTAGATTGATCCTAGGACACATAGTCAAAAGGATTGTTATCAATGTTCATTCGAACCGTATTCATGATTCGTCTTTGTCAATAAACATTGTTCGATTAAAGAACAAATAATCTTGATAATCACTTTGTTATATGTAAGTGTGACTTCAACGAAAAGATAAGTAACATAACATATGAAACTAAAAGGGCTGTTAAAACGTAAAGAATCTTAAACTGCAGAAACATTAAAGACTTTGAAAGTAAATAACATGAAAGTAATTCGAAAGTAAATGATATTAAAGTAAATATACAGAAACGTAAATGGCAAGAAGTAAATGGAATGCAGTAATTCTGAAATATATTCGAAAACGAAAGATAATACACATGTATTAAAAATGGTGGTGTCATACGTACATTTTCTCAGCGAACTCTTTCTCTTAACGCTTGATACTTGAGTAAATATGTGAGTGATTTGTACAAAATGAACACACTGAATCCTAACATTAAGACTCCTATTTATACTAGTTTCGACCTTAACGGTCCTACACTAATCTGCTGCCACGTCTCTCATAAGAACTTCCAGCGACGCCATCTGTTATTTGGACAGTTACGAAACCGTCTTCGAATTTCAAATCTTCCCGCCTGAGTCCGTCTTCGACGCGTGGCAGTGTATTAAAAACACTACGAAAACACGCTAAGTAATAATACTTGAATATATTTATAAATTTTGTCTAAGTCCCCGAAGACACATACTTTCACTAGCTTTCAGTATTCATTATCTTCATATCGAACTTAGAAATCTTTATTCTCGAAGCATGACCATCAGTAGCCATTCTTTTATTTTTTAAGGGATGGCCATCAGTAACCATCTTTCCTTCGATTTTCTACTTCTTCGAAGGACAAATACTACAAAACGAAATCTTCAGCTAACAAATTGCCCCCAATAAATGCCTGTTTCGAGAATCAACAGAAATAGGCGTTTCTTGTCATCATAAGATTTCATTTCTTATTGATCTTTGAGAGTTCCAAGACTGCTGACTAACGTCATAATCATTGATGACCCTGTTTCCGAAACGTCTTGTCATTTTCAAAGATGTCTTCTCATAACTTACATTCCCACGTTTTTAACCTTACTTCTTGATCATTACTCCTACATACTAGGAGTGAAGCCAACTTATTCGACCGCCGTTGGAT